>NW_011492847.1:337444-341572 GCF_000754665.1 Bison bison bison | reverse complement strand
TGGTGACCGCAGCCATGAAATTAAAAGACGCTCACTCCTTGGAAGGAAAGTTATGACCAACCTAGATAGCATATTGAAAAGCAGAGACATTACTTTGCCAACAAAGGTCTGTCTAGTCAAGGCTATGGTTTTTCCAGTGGTCACGTATGGATGTGAGAGTTGGACTGTGAAGAAAGCTGAGCGCCGAAGAATTGATACTTTTGAACTGTGGTGTTGGAGAAGACTCGAGAGTCCCTTAGACTGCAAGGAGATCCAACCAGTCCATTCTAAAGGAGATCAGCCCTGGGATTTCTTTGGAAGGAATGATGCTAAAGCTGCAACTCCAGTACTTTGGCCACTCATGCGAAGAGTTGACTCATTGGAAAAGACTCTGATGCTGGGAGGGATTGGGGGCAAGAGGAGAAGGGGATGACAGAGGATGAGATGGCTGGATGGCATCACTGAGTCAATGGACATTGAGTCTGAGTGAACTCCGGGAGATGGTGATGGACAGGGAGGGCTGGCGTGCTGTGATTCATGGGGTGGCAAAAAGTCAGACATGACTGAGTGATTGAACTGAACTGAAGCAGTTACTGGGGCTGGTTTTGTAGTAGGTCAAGGATGTCAGCTGGGGCTTTTCTCGTTCTGCCTTCAGTGTAGGAGACGCAGGTTGGATCCCTGTGTGGGGAAGATCCCCTGGAGGGGGCATGGAAACCGACTGTAGTATTCTTACCTGGAGAATCCCATGGACAGAGGAGCCTGGAGAGCTATGGTCCATTGGGTCACAAAGATTCGAACATAATTGAGTGACTGAGCCCACAAGGATGTCAGTGCTAAAACCTCTCTGTGATTCTCTGGCTTTACTTTCATAGTTGCAAACTGACTGCTAAATCATGAAATCCATATTCCAGGAAGGAATAAGAAGGAAATGTATAAAAGGGGTGTTATCTATATCAGGGAAGTACAATTTTCCCAGAAACCCTCAACTTTTGTTTCCCAGAAACCTTGACCAACTTTCATTGGTCAGAACTGTCACAGGTTAGTTCTACCTGCAAGGGATGATGTGCAATGTATTTTAAAATTTAATTAATTAATTAAATTTATTTTTGATTGTGCTGAGTGTTTGTTGCTGCAAGAGCTTTTCTCGAGTTGCAGAGAATGGGGCTCCAGTTGCGGTGCAGGAGCTCTCATTGTGGTGGCTTCCCTCGTTGCAGAGCACAGGCTCTAGGGTACCAGGGGTTCAGTAGTTGCAGCACGTGGGCTCAGTAGTTGCGGCTCCCAGGCTCTAGAGCACAGGCTCAGTGGTTGTAGTGCATAGGCCTAGCTGTTGTGCGGTACGTGGCATCTTCCTGGATCAGGGATTGAACTTGTGTCTCCTGCATTGGCAGGCAGATTCTTTACCACTGAACCACCAGGAAAGCCCCTGCATAATGTTTTTTAAAAAATTTGGGGAACTTGCTATCTTCCCTTCCATTTGCTCCCCACCCCCAAATAGGGTTGTCTTGGAAAGGAGGAAGGAAAGTGTGGATTTTAGTTAAGGAACTAGTTATAAATGCCAAATATTTGATTAGTAAAATTTTTAAATAATGTTTTAACTTGGCGATACTAAAGTGCAGATATGGATTTGTTCAGTCTTTGTAGGCAGAAAAAACTTAAAACATCTTCACATAAGTGAAGAATTACTTAGAGATTTAAGCCTAAAACAAAGAAAAATTTATATCTCTATCAGTATATTATCTTTTGTTATGAACAGCTTTAATTAGTGGTTGTATATTGCTGATTCACAGAAATTGTTCATACAAACATCCTAGCAGTGAAAATAATTCATAATAAAAGATGACTATCAAATGAGTCCTGCCATGTTCCCCATCAATGAGTCTGGCTATCAGTGTACGGTTTTGGTGGCAGCTGAAAATGTAAAGTGGACTCATTGCAAAAGGTCATTTTCAATTAGCTCTTAATATCTGGTAAACAACATGCTGTGTATTTTCAGAGCTTTGAATTAAAATTGGTTACTTTTTAGCCAATTGTTAAGTTTTTTTTTTATTAGTTTCAAGACCTCTGGGAAGAAAAATGAATACACCTGAGAGTGAAAAGAGTGTGTTTTGAATTGATGCTATTATACTTTCCAATGGCTGCTGCTAAATTTTTCTTTGTGAAAGAAGAAAAAATCAGGACTTGAACTGACCACAAATTAGATAATCAAGTTGAAAATTCTCTTTCTATGAAAATAAAGAATATGGACTATTCTTATTTCCTGGAAGATAAGTCCCAGTGTCACTAGTTTAAAAGAATAATTAATCTTCCTCAAGTTTTAAGAGACTGAAAATTTGAATAAAATGTTACCATTTAAGTGTGTTGCAGTATATGGAGTCAAAAACTATCAAGAGAACAGATATAACCTAGCAAAGAATCTGAAAAGTGGAGTTTTGAATTTCTTTTTGAAATTAAGCTTCACATGATTAAAATTATTAATAAAGGAATTTTGGAAAGAAATTAATAAAGTATTGTTCAAAACCACATTTTAGAATTGAAGGTGGAAAGCATACTGTAAGGGTTTAACTAAAGCACATTTTATTTACTCTCTGAAGAAACCAAATTAGATTTGTAGCTTGTAAACTAAATGTTTGTCTCTGGAGTGCTTTGCAAATTTGATTATACCAGTGAATCCATAATTTTCAAATCTTTCAGCACTCTTTTGAATGCACACAAACAAGCATAGAACAGTGCAACATTATATACCCATAAGTTTTAAAGGTTATGTTTTTATTTAATTTGGGAGATATGGAGAGTTTGGAAAAATATAGAATAATAGGTGGAGGAAAGAAAAATCACCCAGAGACAAATGTCAATATTTTAAAAAGTTTTTGAGGAGGCATTTTGAGGAGGCAAATCTTTTTGAAAGATTTGCTATAACAGATTATTAATGTAAAATATTACAAATAATTATGAATTCTATTTATGAGGAAAATGTTTTTAGATTCAGAGGAAACATTTTTATGACAGGAAGGAACTACGAAAATTTAGCTTGATGTAAAAATATAGGTGATTAAAATATCAGGTTGACGTTTACAATTTTTCAAAGCTTATATTGTGCTATTTATGATTCTTCTAGAATATCCTTGGTTGGCCAACTTCTGAGGTTGGTATTGAGTAGATAAAATATACTTATTTCATAAAAATATACTTGCCTTGTTCTTTGGTTGCTGATGTTCTGTTGATTATTTAACCTGATAAACTAATTTCAAATGAATTGTTAATAATTTTTATTGGTTTAATATAACTCTATCTTGCTTTGTGCAAGGAAAGCTGGATTTTGTAACTTAAGTCTTAACTCTATGTATACTTAGTCATTATTATTAGGAATACTATTATATTAGGAGGCCAGAACTGTTTAATATAGCCTCAATAAAATACTCATATCACTAAATGTGGGGAAAGATTTTAAAATGCAAGTTTATAAATAGGATCGTGTATCAAATGACTTGATAACCATGATTTTAAAATATATATAAATATGTATAAGTTTATTTATTATTTTTGGCTGTGCTGGGTCTTCATTGCTGTGCAGGCATTTCTCAAGTTGTGGTCAGCAAGGGCTGCTCTCTAGTTGCAGTGTGTGGGCTTATTGCTGCAGCTTTTCTTGTTGTGGAGCACAAGCTCTGGGGCACTTGGGCTTCAGTGCCACACATGGGCTCAACAGTTGTGGCTCCTGGGCTCTAGAGCACAGGCTTAATAGTTGTGGCGCATGAGCTTAGTTGCTCCGTGGCATGTGGGATATTCCCAGATCAGGGATCAAACCCATGTCTCCTGCATTGGCAGGGGTATTCTTTACCACTGAGCCACCTAGGAAGCCCAAGAATATATTTATTTTGAGACTGAAGTAGCAAGCTGCTTCTTTGGGTCATCAGTTCAGTTCAGTTCAGTCGCTCAGTTGTGTCCGACTCTTTGTGACCCCATGAATCACAGCACGCCAGGCTTCCCTGTCCATCACCAACTCCCAGAGTTCACTCAAACTCATGTCCATCGAGTTGGTGATGCCATCCAGCCATCTTATCCTCTGTCGTTCCCTTCTCCTCCTGCCCCCAGTCCCTCCCAGCATCAGGGTTTTTTCCAATGAGTCAACTCTTCTCATGAGGTGGCCAAAGT
>NW_011492847.1:290977-337344 GCF_000754665.1 Bison bison bison | reverse complement strand
CATAAATTCTTCGGTTCTCAGCCTTCTTCATAGTCCAAGTCCATCACATCCATACATGACCACAGGAAAAACCATAGCCTTGACTAGACGGACCTTTGTTGGCAAAGTAATGTCTCTGCTTTTCAATATGCTATCTAGGTTGGTCATAACTTTCCTTCCAAGGAGTAAGCGTCTTTTAATTTCATGGCTGCAATCACCATCTACAGTGATTTTGGAGCTCAGAAAAAAAAGTCTGACACTGTTTCCCCATCTATTTCCCATGAAGTGATGGAACTAGATGCCATGATCTTCGTTTTCTGAATGTTGAGCTTTAAGCCAACTTTTTCACTCTCCTCTTTCACTTTCATCAAGAGGCTTTTTAGTTCCTCTTCACTTTCTGCCATAAGGGTCATAGTTTTCAATATTTTAAAATGGAAGCATCAAGATGAGGTAATTTGTAATGTTGTTTTCGAAACATTAAAAGACTTTAAGATTATATACTTATATATTCTCTTTAAACACAGTTAAACATTGCTACAGTGATATACTAATGATTAATAATGCTAATACCTGAAGAAAAGAAGCATACAGAGAGGACTGGATAAGAAACAGGCTAAGGTAGCAATGGGTCAGGGAGATATGTGGCAATTATTAATATTATAAATAATGATTATTTTTTCATTAAAAAATCTGTCTAATGGATAGGGTACTAAGGGAATAGAACCAGATTTCAGTGATCTATTCCTATTCTCAACCTGTTTTCTCCCTTCTAAGCCATGTGGGTTTATCTTTCTTCTTACAGATTTTCTGAAAGCAAAATTAACAATTCCCAACATTGGTCTCTTAAATAATGGGATTATTACTTTAAACTATGTAAATTTTGTACATCAAGATCTTTTCAGCATTCTCTGATCTTTCCCTACACAAATCATTTGGATCAAGGTCAAATGTCGCCATATTAAAAAAAGAAACCTACACAATCAAATATGACTCCAGAATACTGAAGTTTAATAGAAGTTCATTTGAGGTTTATGGGAAGATGAGGAATAAGCCTCATTACAGAAAAAGATTACTTAAAAATCTTATAAACATCTTCCCTGAGAATATTGTTATCAACCAGATAGGGTTCTATAAGCTAAGGAAGAAGTGTATTTTGTAGCGTTAGGATACATAAACAAATGTCTATGATGTCTTTGAGGGTCCAGTAACCAGCTCTGGAGTAAAGTTAAGAAAGGGGTGGGATGAATTGAGAGAGTAGCATTGAAACATATATGTTACTATATTAAAATAGATAGCTAGTGGTAAGTTGCTGTATAACACAGGAAGCTCAACCCCGTGCTCTGCGACAACCTAGAGTGTGGAAGGGAGGTTCAAGAGGGAGGGGACATATGTATACTTATGAATGATTTATGTTGTTGTATGGCAGAGACCAGCACAATTATCCCCCAAACAAAAATAAAAAAAAAAAAAGAAAGAAAGAAAAGGAACTCAGACGCTATTTATCTTTAGAACATGATCTAGATGATGCCATCATTTTATTTGTTTAAGAGTAAGAGCTCTAGCTTCCCTTGTGGCCCGCTGCTAAAGAATCCTCCTGCAACGTGGGAGACCTGGATTTGATCCCTGGGTTGGGAAGTCTTCCCTGATAGCTCAGTTGGTAAAGAATCTGCCTGCAATGCAGGAGATCCCAGTTCGATTCCTGGGCCAGGAAGATCTGCTGGAGAATGGATAGACTACCCACTCCGGTATTCTTGGGCTTCCCTTGTGGCTCAGCTGGTAAAGAATCTGCCTGAAGAATCTTCCTGCAATGCGCGAGACCTGGGTTGGAAAGATCCCCTGGAGAAGGGAAAGGCTACCCACTCCAGGATTCTGGCCTGGAGAATTCCATGGACTGTATAGTCCATGGGGTCACACAGAGTTGGATACGGCTGCATAACTTTCACTAAGGGCTCTAGAATCTGAAGGACTGAGTCTTGGCTCTACAGTTATGTGTAGAAATTTTACTTAATCTTCCTATGTTTCAGTGTTCTCATTTGTAAAATGGAGTTAATGGTAACTTCAACTAAAATGGTTACTGGGAGGATTAAATTAGTTTGTGTACTTAGCACATTATTGGGCATATCCTTAGCATGCTGAATTTTCAAGTCAGGGTTGAAAAACAGTTTCTTTTAATATAGTTATTTTTTTATTATTGTTAATTGGAGGCAATGGTAAATATTTCACAATTGGATCTTAAAAAACTGTCCTAACTTTTTTTTAACTAATGCATAGTTGATTTACAGTGTTGTGTTAGTTTCTGGTGTACAGTAAGTGACTCAGTTTTATATACATATATAGTCTTTTTCGGATTTTTTTCAATTACAGTTTATTACAAATATTGAATATACTTCTGTGTTCTGTGCAGTAGGACCTTGTTGTCTATCTACCTTGTTGTTTATAGTAGTTTGTATTTGCCACTTGCAAATTCCTAGTTTATCCCTCCTCTCCCCTTTACCCTTTGGTAACCACAAGTTTGTTTTCTATGTCTGTGAGTCTATTTCTGTTTTGTAGATAAGTTCATTTGTATCATTTTTTTAATATTCTACCTTCAGGTGATATCATCTGATATTTATCTTTCTCTGTCTGATTTATTTCACGTCCTGTGATAACCTCTAGGGTCCGTCCATGTTGCAGCAAATGGCATTATTTCTTCCTTTTTATGGTGGAGTAGTATTCCATTGTATATATATACCACAAATGTTTCTTCATTTATCTATTGGTGGACATTTGGGTTGCTTCCATGTCTTGGCTATTGTAAATAGTGCTGCCATGAACACTGGGGTGCATGTATCTTTTTTGAATTAGAGTTTTCTCCAGTAATATGTCCAGGAGTGGGATTGCTAGATCATATGATAACTCTAAAAAGTTCTGATGTTTAGTGTTTGCCAATTTCTCTGGTATAAGCACTCCTACTGTGGCTGATTTAAGCTACCAACATGTTGTCAGCTGATGACCAAAATTCCCGAAAATTTAATTATTGGTTTTGGTGAACTATATGAGCCAGGTCCAGTGTATCATCTAATAAAAGACTGTCACTGAAAATGGTATCTGGCCAGTTATTTACTCAAAAGCTTCAGTTGCATTAGAATTGTTCCCCTAATTGTTAGCAAGTAGGGAGAAGGTTAACAATGAGTCTGTTCATTCTGACCTTCTCTTTGCATTGTATTTCCTGTTTTGGTAACCATAGAAATAGACAGGAGAGGTGACGTTGGCCCAGGTCCACCCTTCAATGCCCAGAAGGTGACAGTTGCACCAGTGCTTAGCCAGTGATGACTTGAAAGAAAGGGTGAAGGGTCAACCTGGAACAGCAACTAGTCTGGTTTTTGAAGGAGTAAACTGAAATGAGTCTGTTTAGTTGGATTTCAAGTAGATGTGATAATTCTATCATTCACTATGCTGCTGTGTCACTGATTAGTCTTATAAATGGGCATATGTATTTAAAGTATCACCCTAACATCTGAATGGAAACTGGAGAAAAATTATCATTTTTACTTTTTCTTCTTTTTAAAAATGTTTTGCTTAGTTTTCTCCCCTAAACATCTTTATTCTGAGAATAAGCACCATTTCTTTGATTACAAATGATTGATGGAAATGCCATCTTAGTCATTTAGATGATAGATATCAAAATTTTGAACATGAGACCCCATGGACTGTAGCCAGCCAAGCTTTTCTGTCCATGGGGTTTTCCAGGCAAGAATACTGGAGTAAGTTACCATTTCACTGCTTTATCTGGAATTATCTTGTTTATTTGTTTACTTTTTGTCTATCTCCTCTACTAGAATATAAGCTCCATTACAATTGGGATTACATTATTGACTTATTTGCTTTTTATTGTTAGTACCTAGAATAGTACCTTGATTAATATAGGTGTTCAGTAAACATTTGAAGAATGCATGAATGAATGAATAAATAAATGATTCATCTAAATGCACTGAAAAATCATTCTTGTTCTCTATTTGTCCTTTAGGGGCTTGGCCTTAATTTTCCTTTCCTTTAGCATTTTATGCCTTTTAAAAATTTTATTCAAGGGTGAAGATAAGAATAAGCTAAATGAACACAGAAATTTGCAGTAGAAATTATGGGTTAGTCACTTAATTCTTTCTGGCTATGTGCCAGAAACTCTTAGAGAAGGCCAGTGGATATAAAGGACCAATTTCTTATTCCCAGGGGTATGTGAAGAAAGGCAAAGTTCTATTGCAAATTGAATGCTGTTTTTGTAATCAACTACGTGGATGCGTGCGTGCTCAGTCACTTCAGTCGTGTCCAACTCTGTATGACCCTATGGACTGTAGCCTGCCAGGCTCCTCTGTCAATGGGATTCTCCAATGCAAAGATACTGGAGTGGGTTGCCATGCCTTCCTCCAGGGGATCTTCTTGACCCAGGGCTTGAACCCGTAGCATCTCCTTAATTTTCTGCATCACAGGCATATTCTTTACCACTGAGCCACCCGGGAAGACCAACTAGGTGGATAACATTCCCTAAAAAAAAAAAGTCTGCATGATTTATAGGATAAGATAAACAGTGAACCCAAAGGGGACAAAAAGGAATAAAAAAAAATTTTTTTTCTTATTACAAAAGCAGAGTCAGAATAGGATGCTTCAAGTTGTTTTGAAATTTCTAGAGTCTATGGGCTAATGGTTGGAATTTCATAATTGCATCATTCTGTATCTATTTAAAACTGTCTAGCAAGCTCAATTTCCATGATTGCTAGCTCCTTTCTTTCCATTTAATTAGTCTGAAATGGTCAAGGCCTGAAATTTATTTAGGGACTTTGGGACAGTATTATTTGATGAAGAATATCTTAATATGTGACTCTTGAGTGCATTAAATGGCCGTTAGGGACTGAACGGGTAAAGCAGCTTATCAATATTGTAGATTCTCCCTGAGATTGAAACTTACTCCCAGAAGAGCTTATGTTATAATGTGAGGCTAAAAGAAAACACAAATCCATAACATTTGGAGTCATGGTGATGATATATTAGCTTTGAATCTTCTAATAATCTGTCTTAAGAGGGAATGTAAAAAATGAGTTACCTGATGCCTTAAAGGCTAAGGAGAGTGAAAACCAATTTTATGTCAACAGTGCTAGCTGAATGTAGCTAAAAAGTGAATCTATATCAGTGAAGACATAAGTTTCAAAATAGCACACATTTTAAAAACGAAAAGAGTCAGAAAGAATATTTATAAAATAGTTATATTATGAAATAGTCTATAAAGTAGTTTTTATCACTTGCCATTTGTTTTCAAAGAAAAATGTATTCATTATCAGAGCAAGGAGGTAGAAACAAAAGATTTGTAATTGGTATATTGAAATGAACCTTTTGGAATCAATGAACTTTGAATTTGTATGCATTCATATTCCACTGAAAAGAAAAACTCTTCAAAATGTTCTCAACCCACATGTACTGATTGGAAGTTCCAAAGAAGTCTTATGAAATAAAGCATAATGTAATCTTTAAACTCTATTAGCTGGATCTTTAATAATGTATTTTATTTCTTCCCTAAGGAAGGAAATACACACACACATAAACACACATGTATCTGTTCAAGGTTCTTTCACTCCGAGCTGTGGTGCCAATCTCTTTTTAGAAATATTTGTTTATGTATTTATTTGGGTGTGCCAGATCTTAGCTGCAGCACTCAGGAGCTTTTAGCTGCAGCATGTGAATTCTTGATTGCAGCATGTGGGATCTATTCTAGTTCCCTGATCAGGGATAGAACCCTGGACCCCCTGCACTGGGAGCACAGAGTCTTAGCCACTGGACCACCGGAGAAGGCCTGACCATCCTCTTTTGATCCCTTTTCCTTGCTGCTTCTCCCTTAAAGCTCTGACTCAAGCCTAGACTAAAACTAGTCTCCTACCTTCCCCCGGGTAGCCCAGATGAAGTGAACTAAAATTTTTATAACATTTTAGGGAAAAAAAAGGATAGAGAAAACTTAAAACAGTCAAACTTACACAATTCAGCTTTTTGCAAGGCTCATATATCCTGCTGCTGCTGCTAAGTCACTTCAGTCGTGTCTGACTCTGTGTGACCCGATAGACGGCAGCCCACCAGGCTCCACCTTCCCTGGGATTCTCCAGGCAAGAACACTGGAGTGGGTTGCCATTTCTTTCTCCAATGCATGAAAAGTGAAAAGTGAAAGGGAAGTCGCTCAGTAGTGTCCGACTATTCTCGACCCCATGGACTGCAGCCTACCAGGCTCCTCCGTCCATGGGATTCTCAGGCAAGGGTACTGGAGTGGGTTGCCATTGCCTTCTCATATATCCTATTCCATTCTATAACTTAGATCTCAAAGTAACAACCTTTAAGCTTCCCTAAAGGTATTAGCACATAAGAATAATCTACTTGTCATCTTGCACTCTTGTGGCCAAGATCCAAAGATAGCACTAAGCTTTTCTCATGGTCTATTTCATGTTTGTAGTGATGTACTAATTCCAGGGTCTGATATTGGTGAGATTCTAATGACTAACACAATAAAATCCTGTTTGTTAAGATCCTGTCTTTTGTATACTGAGAATGTCTAGGTTCCCCTGGAGGTATAGAAAAATGTAAAATTACCCTGTCATCCATACCACTTCAATTGTATGGTTTCACTATCAGAATTCATTCTATTTTAGCAATACAAAATTGAATTTTTGTGATGTTATTTGTGTGTAGAGATGTGTTGAGGGCAGAATAATTAATACTGCACGGTCTCACTTATGTATAAATTTTGAAAAGGTGAGCTTATAGAAACAGAGAGTAGAATTCTGGTTACCAGGGGCTGGAGTGTGGAAGAAATGAGGAAGTGTGGTCAATTGGTACAAATGTTTAGCTTGTAAGATGACTAAGTTCTGCGGACCTAATGCACAGCATAGTTAAGAATGCGGCAGTTAATAACATTGTTTTTTATACTTGAGATTTGCTAAGAGAGTGGACCTTAAATGTTCGCACACATGCATACACATTAGCCCAACTATGTGAGGTGCTGCTGCTGCTGCTGCTGAGTTGCTTCAGTCGTGTCCGACTCTGTGTGACCCCATAGACGGCAGCCCACCAGGCTCCCCTGTCCCTGGGATTCTCCAGGCAAGAACACTGGAGTGGGTTGCCATTTCCTTAGGAGTGTTAATTAACTTGATTGTGGCAATCACTTTACAATGTATATGTTTATCAAATCTGCACATGATACATCTTAAATACACACAATTTTATTTGTCAATTATGTTTCAATAAATTTGGTAAAAAGATAGCCTCTATTATTTTTACTTTGCTACACATATTCTATTTTTGTACTTCAATATGGGAGGGATTGGGGGCAGGAGGAGAAGGGGATGACAGAGGATGAGATGGCTGGATGGCATCACTGACTCGATGGACGTGAACCTGAGTGAACTCCGGGAGTTGGTGATGGACAGGGAGGCCTGGCATGCTGCGATTCATAGGGTCGTGAAGAGTCGGACACGACTGAGCGGCTGAACTGAACTGAAGAACACTGTTTGCTAAATTCTTTGTATCAATATGAAGAATGCTTAACCCCATTTTGAATAAAAGTGAGGACTAGTGGAAGAAAAGACTAGTTATATTTTTACAAAGTGGTTTCATTTTAAGCTTGGTTGAAATACTACAATGGTGTTTACTCAAATGAAAAAGAAAATCTTTCAAAGTAAGTTTTAGAATTGCTCACTGTTTGGAATCATCCATGTTCCTGCTTATTCTTGTTCATTTGGCTATTGGAGACATGTATGGTCTCTTTTGGAGAAGGCAATGGCACCCCACTCCAGTACTCTTACCTGGAAAATCCTATGGATGGAGGAGCCTGGTAGGCTTCAGTCCGTGGGGTCGCTAAGAGTTGGACACAACTGAGCAACTTCTCTTTCACTTTTCACTTTCATGCATTGGAGAAGGAAATGGCATCCAACTCCAGTGTTCTTGCCTGGAGAATCCCAGGGACGGGGGAGCCTGGTGGGCTGCCGTCTATGGAGTCGCACAGAGTCGGACACAACTGAAGGGACTTAGCAAATGGTCTCTTTTTCCATTTTCTTTGTCTTTTTAATTGGTTTTAATAAGCGAGGCCTGTGCCACTAGGTCTCAAAATTAAGAAATACAGTTCAAATTCATTCATTCAAGTCGAATTTATTCAGAATTTGTGATGATGTGGTTTAAGACAGACGAGTTTATTTTACAGGTTCTGAGAAAACAGTTGTTGAATAAATTATTAGCTTTAATGACCTTACAAAGAGAGTCACATTTCCAGGATAGGATATGGAAGTTAAGACACTGTCTTAAAGCCCTGTAGTAATTAATGGTAGAGACAGGACTATAGCTCGGGACTCCTGATTCCCATCCAGGGGCAACTTGTGAGAAGAATCTCTGTCTAAGGAGTTTAGAAATTCCACTTGTATACTGAACTGAATGAAAACTTACAGTTTTTCAGATTCATCTACCCTTTCCTGTGTGTGCGTGTTCTCCTCATCTGCTCCTATATAACACGATGTGACTACCTCACCCAATTTGAAGATACAAATTTCTAGCTAAATGAAATTTGGGAGTCATTGACAGAGTGAGAAGACCTTTAAAGAACTGTAGTATCATTGTGAAGCAACTCAAAATTAAATTTAGTCATAGGGTAAACTGATATGAGGAATGCGTCTGTTGCTGTATGAGGAAATGGAAAAACAAGAAAAGGGTTTATGTAAAGGATAAATAAGGGGCTATGGAAGTGTTCACCTCTTTGGACATAAACTGGCCTACAGGATGTTAAAAGAAATCAGTTTCACTCCAAGTTTGTGTACATGGTAGGCAGCCGGGTTTATCCAATATGGACTTTAAAGGAACAAACAAGAAAGGAAACAATTTACGTCTGTCTTTTGAGTAACACAGAGGAAATGATTGGCGATGTAGACATAAGGGACTACTTAACAGAGTGATAGCCATCATAATTCAGTTAGATTGTAATTGGGAATCAAGTGAGACCCAGAAAAGTAAAACTTCAGATGACGATTACCAAATTAAAGCAGAGAAAACAGTAAAAAGAAAGGCAACACTTAGATACAAAATCAAGGGAGAAGGCTCCAGGGGACAAAATTGAATGTACAAAAAGAAATGGCCACCTAGAATATTCACTACTATTGTTTTTCAAATTTTAAAGTGACCGAATCAAATACTATGATCCAGAGAAAGAAAAAAGTGTGAGTAATAAAATATAAAATGCAGATGTGGGTCAAGAAAGATTATGGAATGAAGCTGAAACAGTATAAAATGATAGTAAAAGTAACACCAGCAAAAGTACATACCATTGCATGAGAAGCTAATATAAATAAAGTAAAACTTTTTTTTCAAGGTTCTAACATATGAAATTTCAGGGATAATTTCAACTAGACCTAGAAAAATGGCAAAGAAAAGCTATGGGTAGAAGTGGTAGGTATGTTGTTAAAGTCAGAAAAGAATTTTAAGTTGAGTTGACAGCAAATATAACTTAATCTGCCCTTTTAGCTTTAAGGATACAAGTAACTGTTCTACCTAAGGGTAGGATAAAGACCAGGGTTTATTTGCGCTTTAGGGAGATTCTGTGCAGAGCATCATGTTAAGATTAACCTGTTACTGAGCTGGAGGACTTTTCAACCCTTGGCACAAGGAAGTAGGGCTTTCCTTTGGCAGAACTGATGTAGTGGAGAGTGTGCTGGCTTTGGAGTCAGTAGAGAAGGTCCAGTTCCCCAGGTCTGCCACTTAGAAATGATGTGAATTTGAGACAGATCTTGTTTATTATGGGGTTTAGTTTCTTCAAAGTTATTGATTAGATAAGATCATTTCTCGTTACTTTTAAACTGAAGTTTATGGAAAAGGAACATATAAAAATAAAATCCAAATAGCCCATTCTCCCACTCCTGGATCTGTGAACAGAAATCAGGGGCTTAAAAAGGGAAGTCTTCTAATTTTTCTTTTTCCCCCTTGACCTCTGATTCTAGTATTGACTGCGAGGCTAAATGTTAGGTGGGGAATTTCATAACAATTTAAGGAATATTTTGAGAGATTTGGAGAGTCTTGCAATTCTGTTGAATCCTGCCTTAGAGTTAGGTCTAGGAAGCTTAGGTACCACTGTGGTTTATACACAATAATTATACTCACTCATTCAGCAGAGATCTTTTTAGAGCCTGCCATGTTCTAGGTGTGTGCTAGAGTGTTTGGATATCAAGTAATAAAACATCACTCCTATTCCTGAAGAACTCATTTTAATGAGTTGAATATCATATACTGCATTGAGTTGAGAGTTTGTACAACCAAGGCTGTTTGGGTGTGCTTAGTCACTCAGTCATGTCCGACTCTTTGCAAACCCATGGACTGTAGCCTGCCAGGCTCTTCTCTCCATGGATTTCTACAGGCAAGAATACTGGAGTGGGTTGCCATTCCCTTCTCCAGAAGATCTTCCCAACCCAGGGATTGAACCCGGATCTCCCACATTGCAGGCAGATTCTTTACCATCTGAGGGAATGAGGAAGCTCCTATGTACTGCATTAGTGGAAATAAATATGATATTGTTGAACAGCAGCTTGTATTCTTTTATGAAGGACATTAAAAAATTAGTTACTTGATATCAGGATACTTGTTTTTAAATAACCACCACTTGCTGCATCTTTATGAATTTAATATGGCTTTTCATCAACTTTAAGATATCATTAGTTATTAGTCACATCACCAGTACAACAACTATTTTGTGGGGTAAAGAAGAGACTGCCTCACTTATGCACACATTGATTTTCAGACATGTCTCAGTTTCTGAACTCTTAGAATATGAAAGAAATGTGATTTATAATTCAAGAAATGGAATAGGCCAACAAGTAATAAAATAGTTAACTCATGTTTATTTTGGAGAGAGCAGGGCCCCAGATAACAAAAAATAGCAAATTATCCTAAGCCAGAAATAATAAATAATGCATTTCTCTACTTACAGTAGGCTTCCCAGGCGGCATAGTGGTAAAGAATACACTGCCAATGCAGGAGATTAAAGAGATGTGGGTTTCATCCCTGGGTTGGGAAGAGCCACTGGAGTAGAAAATGGCAACCTGCTCCAAGTAATCTTGCCTGGAAAATTCCATGGACAGAGGAGCCTGGTGGGTTACAGTCCATGAGGTTGCAAAGAGTCAGACGCAACTGAGTGACAGCACACACACGCGTCTTACAGTGGTATAGAAAGTCATTTGACAATCAGGACACACACAGCCTCTCCAACAAATCACAAATCATGAGCCAAGATCTCATTTGTGAGGGGTTAGAAAGCGGTGCAGCTTCCCCATGTCCACCTGTTTTATCTCAGATACACATTCCTCACTGAAAAAGCCAAAAGGTTATTGAATAGACAAGCTGAATTGCCTAAATTCAGACTTCTGAGTTCTGCTTTAAAGGAGAAAGGGTGGTGATGGTGGGAAAATTTAGAACAAATATTGTTTTTTCTTCTTTTTTAAAAAATTATATTTATTATTGGCTGCGTTGGGTCTTTATCGCTTTTAGCAGGCTTTCTGTAGTAGTGAGTGGGCTTACCCTTACTCTTCTCTGTGATGCACGGGCTTCTCCTTGTGGCACCTTCTCTTGTGGTGGTGTGTACGCCCTAGACGTGTGGGTTTCAGTAGTTTCAGCACGTGGGCTCTGTAGCTGTGGGACACAGGCTTAGTTGCTCTGAGCGTGTGGAATCTTCCCGAACCAGGGATTGAACCTGTGTTCCCTGCGTTGGCAGATGGATTTTTATCCACTTGCCACCAGGAAAGTCCAAAATATCATTTCTTTTTAATGCATTACTTATCCATCAAGGATAACTGCGAGTCATAGGTATAAATAATTAAACTGAAGATGGTGGCAAGGTGCATGCTTGTGTGTGTGCTAAGTCGCTTTAGTTGTGCCTGACTCTCTGCGATCCTATGGACGGTAGCCTGCCAGTCTCCTCTGTCCATGGGATTTCCCAGGCAAAAATACTGGAGTGGGTTGCCATGCCCTCCTCCAGGGGATCTTCCTGACCCAGGGATCGAACTCACGTCTCTTATGTTTCCTGTATTGACAGGTGTGTTCTTTACCACTAGCTCTACCTGGGAAGCCAAGCTGCATGAGCAGCTGAAACTGCTTGGGGTAGGGAAGTGCATTTCCAAACTGTTGCTCTGAAAACATTCACATCACTGCACGCACAGGGTGGTTGGGTGTATTTGTGTTTTGTTTTGCTTTTATGTGTGTGTGTTTTACATAAATCAAATTTCTTGCTCCTCTAAGAATATAGCACACACATAATCACACATATTTACCTATCATGGGAGTAAAGTGCATGCTTATACAAATTTTGAAACATGATAATTTCTTGAAAAACTAGGTTTCAAGTGATATGTACAGTAAGCTTGGGCCAAGTAGATGTAGAAATGGACCTCAGGCGCCAAATCTGATTCGGATAACAAATTGACTAGAGAAATTGCTGCCAAAAATATTTGTAGTAGGTCACAATTTCTTCCTATATAAACTTAAAGAAAAAAAATGTCTGTATCAGGTATATGGTGTGTCATATGACTAAAATCATATAGAAATAAGCCAATAAACTATTGGCTTTAACATATGTATGTACTTAACATATTTTAACTTAATTAAAAGCCCGTGGGCTAGAATTATATTTGATTCTGTAGGATTTTTCTTGTATAAGTCATTCATCATTCATGCAATCATTTATTCAGCTAAAATTACGCAACATGGCAGGAAGTAGGTGAATAAAACTTATAAAGTATTATGATGGGTGCTCTTATTGTTATAAGCACATAGTGCAAAGGGCTCTCCTGACTCAACCTAGGGCAAGAGGAGCAGGGCAAGCTCCACAGAAGAATGAGAACTTATAACTTGGTGTGGCAGTGCATGATCAGATTAGAATGTGAAATTCTTTCAGGGAGGGTATAGCCCTAGCTGAAGCAGTCTATGAACTGTTTGCTACAAGTTTCCAAAGAGGTGAGCTTGTGCCAGCATTCAGAGCAATGACTTGCTTCCCTCATTGAGCAAGAATGGCTACCAAAAAAAAGTTAGCTGAACTAAGCAGTATGCTTAGTGACCTTCTGGTGCAAGCTCCTTATCTCCTTGTGGAAACAAACAAGGAAACAAACAATTATTAGACTGTCACTAGACTGGGAGTCACAATTTGAGGGCCATATGAGTAAAAAACACACTGGAAAATGAAAATACTGGCTTCTGGGGTTTAAGTTGGAGGTAATTAAATAGACTGAAAGGAATTCGTGAGGTAGTACCAGAAGAAATGGGAAGAATGGGACTAATTCTTGAAATATTTAGGGGACAAATATATAGAAGTTGGGGAATAATGAAAATAGGATTGAGGGTAACTAGTGGTTGAGTATTTCAAAATTTCTGGATTAGGCAACTGGTATTTGTCAAACACGGGTATACATGAAAACAATTTTGTGGCAAGATGATGGTTCAGCTCTAAACCTGTTGTGAGATAAATGACTGTGGAAAAGCCAGTAGATATTTGGAAAACATGTATCAAGATCTCAAGCAAAAGGTCCTTACTGATAGATTTAAAAGTCAATTAATAGTGCTAATAGTAAGTGAAGTCGTAGTTTATATGAGATTACCCAGGGAGAGTAAATAAAGTTGAAAGAAAAAAGAAGCCAGGATTGTATCTGGGAACAATATTGATGCGTGGTTTGAAGAGAAAGAATTTTCAAGGACGAAGAAGAAAGAATGGAAAAGGTTAGAGAAAAATTAGGAGAGTGATATTGAAGGCAATGCTAGAAAGAGTTACAAGAAGGAGAAAGCAACATGATCAGACTCTTCAGGTCATGATTTTATTGCAAATGTTGTTGGTTGTGAGAACTGTTCATTTATTCAACAGACATTTACCGAGTGCCCATTTGAAATGTGCTGAATGCTAGAGATTCAGTAATGGAGAACAACAATGGATCTGTTCTTGCTGTCATGGAATTTATAATCGTGCAGGGGGGAGAGAGACATTAATCAAAGAACTACTAAAATAAACGTAAAATCATGACTCATAACTAAAAAAACATTAAAAGTAGTTTATTTAGGAAAAAATGGATTTGAATTGGGCAGCATGAAGCCAGAAGTGGTTAGGAGTACTCCATCAACAGGAACTTAAAAAGAGAATTTTATCGAGAAAAGGACAGAGGAAGGCAATTATTGATTGGTTAGAGCTTAAAGTAGGTTGGCTGTTTGTGATTGTTTGTCCCTAGTGTTTTGATTTCATAACCTTGAGGCATTTACAGGCTTAGAATTTGCTTTGCTTACATAGGCTGCCATGGCATTAGAGCCACATCAGTCTAATGACCTCCTGGTTGAATTAGTTTAACAATTCCCTCCTCTGGTCATCCTCTCATCTGTGAGACATTGGTTGAAAACTTGATCTTAGCTTCATTTTCAGTCACCATCAGAGTTAAACTGCTCTTATCTCATAGTGAAACTCACAGGTTATGAAGTCAGTTTCCTGGAAGAAGTTTTTTGCTGTTCACTTTGTTTCTGTTTCTCCAAGGACAGTGAGAGCATCTAACGTCCTGCTGATGGCTGTGGTGTTTAAGACCACTGAGAGAACACAGCGCACCCAAGAGGCCATGATGGAAACTGTTAGGAGGGTAATACCAGAAAACGGAAGTGTACTTTTTAGTTAAGACCTTTGTAAACCAAACCAGTTGGCATCAAATAAAGCAAAGAATGTACCTGAAGGGGCGTCAACCTGTTTTATACAGATAGCTTGTTTGTTGATTTCTTACATTTGCTATGATACCAGAAATGTTGATCCAGGTACAGCAAGACATATTGCTATTGCACAGACTCATTCAGCCAATAAGTAATCTAAAGCAATTCTATTATCTATTCAATAAAACCACCTTTGCAAGAAAATTAGGGACTTTTGTTGTGCAATTGTAGCCTAAGCAGTAGATTCAGCTATAGTTGCCAGTGTTAAGGAACACTGTCTTCCCATGTATTAACAGAGAGATAAAGTAAGTAGTGAGAAGGCAAAAGTAATAGACAGCAGCCCACCAGGCTCCCCCATCCCTGGGATTCTCCAGGCAAGAACACTGGAGTGGGTTGCCATTTCCTTCTCCAATGCATGAAAGTGAAAAGTGAAAGGGAAGTCGATCGGTCGTGTCCTACTCTTCGTGACCCCATGGACTGCAGCCTACCAGGCTCCTCTGCCCATGGGATTTTCCAGGCAAGAGTACTGGAGTGGGTTGCCATTGCCTTCTCCAGGAACTTCCCTAATCAGTTTTAATTTTAGATCTTCAACTGGTGTGTAATTCCAAGAGTCTGGAGGAGTGCTTTGTAGTTGGATGTGGACACAAAGCTCAAGTCTAGGTAGTGAGGTTGTACAAGATGGCATTGTAGAAGGGTGTGCACTCATCTTCTCTTGCAAGAACTCCAAAATGATAACTAGCTGCTGAACAACCATCAACAGGAGAATGTTGGATCCCATCAAAAAAAGATACCCCATGTCCAAGGGCAAAGGAGAAGCCCCAGCAAGATGGTAGGAGGGGCAAAATTGTGTTTAGAATCAAATCCCATACCTGCCAGAGATGCTCGGAAGGCTCACACAAAACCTTGTGCGCACCAGGAGACCCCACAGAGACTGAACCAGACTTGCCTTTGAGTGTTTGAGCATCTTCTGTGGAGGTACAGGTCAGCAGTGGCCCGCCACAGGGGCAGGGGCTCTGGGTGCAGCAGACCTACGTGTGGCATAAGCCCTCTTGGAGGAGGTCGCCATTAACCCTACCATAGAGTCGCCAGAACTTACACAGGACTAGGGAAACAGACTCTTGGAGGCACAAACAAAATCGTGTGCGCACCAGTACCCAGAAGAAAGAAGCAGTGACACCCCCAAGAGACTGACCCAGACTTGCCTGTGAGTGTCCAGGAGTCCCTGGTGGAGGCGTGAGTCGGCAGTGGCCTCTGCAAGGTCAGAGGCACTGAGTGAGGCAGTGTGTGCACGGGACCTTTTGAAGGAGGTCACCATTTTCTTCATTACCTCCACCATAGTTTGGTCTCAGGTCAAACAACTCGGCAGGAACACAGCCCCACCCATTATCAGAAGATTGCATTAAAGATTCACCAAGCATGCCCCCGCCCATCAGAGCAAGACCCAGTTTCCCCCTCAGTCAGTCTCTCCCATCAGGCAACTTCCATAACCCTCATATGCTTATCCCTCAGAAGGCAGACAAAATGAAAATCACACTCACAGGAAACCAAACAAAATGATCACATGGACCACAGCCTTGTCTAACTCAATGAAACTATTAGCCATGCTATGTAGGGCCTCCCAAGACGGACAGGTCATGGTGGAGAGTTCTGACAAAACGTGGTCCACTGGAGAAGGCAATGGCAAGCCACTTCAGTACTCTTGCTTTGAGAATCCCATGAACAGCATGAAAAGGCAAAAAGATATGACACTGAAAGAGAACTTCCCAGGTTGGTAGGTGCCTAATATGCTACTGGAGAAGAGTGGAGAAATAACACCAGAAACAATGAAGAGACAGAGTCAAAGAGAAAAAATACCCAGTTGTGGATGTGACTGTTGATGGAAGTAAAATCTGATGCTATAAAGAGCAATATTGCATAGGAACTTGGAATATTAGGTCCATGAATCAAGGTGAATTAGAAGTGGTCAAATAGGATATGGCAAGAGTGAACATTGACATTTTAGGAAGCAGAGAACTAAAATGGACTGGAATGGGTGAATTTAGCTCAGATGACCATTATATCTACTACTGTGGGCAAGAATCCCTTAGAAGAAATGGAGTAGCCATCATGTAAACAAAAGAGTCTGAAATGCAGCACTTGGGTGCAATCTCAGAAATGACAGAATGATGCCTGTGAAGAAGCTGAAATTGAACAGTTCTATGAAGACCTACAAGATCTCCTAGAACTAACACCCCAAAAGATGTCCTTTTCATTGTAGAGGACTGGAATGCAAAAGTAGGAAATCAAGAGCTACCTGGAGTAACAGGCAAATTTGGCCATGGAGTAGAAAATGAGGTAGGGCAAAGGCTAACAGAGTTTTGCCAAGAGAATGTATTGGTCATAGCAAACACCCTCTTCCAACAACAAAAGAGAAGACTCTACACATGGACATCACCAGATGGTCAACACCGAAATCAGATTGATTATATTCTTTGCAGCCAAAGATGGAGAAGCTCTATACAGTCAGCAAAAACAAGACCAGGAGCTGACTGTGGTTCAGATCATGAACTCCTTATTGCCAAATTCAGATCTAAATTGAAGAAAATAGGGAAAATCACTAGACCTTTCAGGTATGACCTAAATAAAATCCCTTCTGATTATACAGTGGAAGTGACAAATAGATTTAAGGGATTAGATCTGATAGACAGAGTTCCTGAAGAACTATGGATGAGGTTCATGACATTGTACAGAAAGCAGTGAGACCATTCCCAAGAAAAAGAAATGCAAAAATGCAAAATGGTTGTCTGAGGAGGTCTTACAAATAGATGTAAAAAGAAGAGAAGCTAAAGGCAAGGAAGAAAAGGAAAGATATACACATTTGAATGCAGAGTTCCAAAGAATAGCAAGGAGAGATAAGAAAGTCTTCACAGGGATCAATGCAAAAATACAGGAAAACAATAGAATAGGAAAGACTAGAGATCTCTTCAAGAAAGTAAGATTCCAAGGGAACATTTCATGCAAAGACGGGTACAATAAAGGACAGAAATGGTATGGACCTAACAGAAGCAGAAGATATTAAGAATAGGTGGCAAAAATACGCAGAAGAACTATACAAAAAAGATATTCATGACTCAGAAAACCATGATGGTGTGATCATCCACCTAGTCAGACATCCTGGAATGTGAAGTCAAGTGGGCCTTAGGAAGCATCACTACAAACAAAGCTAGTGGAGGTGATGGAATTCCAGTTGAGCTATTTCAAATCCTAAAAGATGATGCTGTGAAAGTACTGCATTCAATGTGCCAGCAAATTTGGAAAACTCAGCAGTGGCCACAGGACTGGAAAAGGTCAATTTTATTCCAGTCCCAAAGAAGGACACTGCTAAAGAATGTTCAAACTACCACACAATTGCACTCGTCTCAGTTCAGTTCAGTCGCTCAGTCGTGTCCGACTCTTTGCAACCCCATGAATCGCAGCACGCCAGGCCTCCCTGTCCATCACCAACTCCCGGAGTTCACTGAGACTCACGTCCATTGAGTCAGTGATGCCATCCAGCCATCTCATCCTCTATTGTCCCCTTCTCCTGCCCTCCCAGCATCAGAGTCTTTTCCAATGAGTCAACTCTTCACATGAGGTGGCCAAAGTACTAGAGTTTCAGCTTTAGCATCATTCCTTCCAAAGAAATCCCAGGGCTGATCTCCTTCAGCACTCATCTCACACGCTAGCAAAGTAATGCTCAAAATTCTCCAAGCCAGGCTTCAACAGTATGTGAACCATGAACTTCCAAATGCTTCCAAATGATCAAGTTGGATTTAGAAAAGTCAGAGGATCCAGAGATCAAATTGCCAACATCCATTGGATCATCGAAAAAGCAAGAGAGTTCCAGAAAAACATCTACTTCTGCTTTATTGACTATGCCAAAGCCTTTGACTGTGTGGATCACAACAAACAGTGGAAAATTCTTAAAGAAATGGGAATACCAGACCACCTGACCTGCCTCTTGAGAAATCTGTATGCAGGTCAGGAAGCAACAGTTAGAACTGGACATGGAACAACAGACTGGTTCCAAATTGGGAAAGGAGTACGTCAAGGTTGTATATTGTCACCCTGCTTATTTAACTTCTATGCAGAGTACATCATGGAAAATGCCAGACTGGATGAAGCACCAGCTGGAATCAAGATTGCTGGGAGAAATATCAATAACTTCAGATATGAAGATGACACCACCCTTATGGAAGAAAGCAAATGAGAACTAAAGAGCCTCTTGATGAAAGTGAAAGAGGAGAGTGAAAAAGTTGGCTTAAAACTCAACATTCAGAAAACTTAAATCATGGCATCTGGTCCTATCACTTCATGACAAATAGATGGGGAAACAATGGATACAGTGACAAATTTATTTTTTGGGGCTCCAAAATCACTGAAGATGGTGATTGCAGCTATGAAATTAAAAGACACTTGCTCCTTGGAAGAAAAGCTATGACCAACCTAGACAGCATATTAAAAAGCAGAGACAGTACTTTGGCAACAAAGTTCCATCTAGTCAAAGCTATGGTTTTTCCAGTGGTCATGTATGGATGTGAGAGTTGGATTATAAAGAAAGCTGAGCACCGAAGAATTGATGCTTTTGAACTGTGGTGTTGGAGAAAATCTTGAGAATCCCTTGGACTGCAAGGAGATCCAACCAGTGAATCCTAAAGGAAGTCAGTCCTGAATTTTCACTGGAAGTACTGATGCTGTAGCTGAGGCTCCAATACTTTGGCCACCTGATGGGAAGTGCTGAGTCATTAGAAAAGACCCTGGTGCTGGGAAAGATTGAGGACAGGAAGAGGAGGAGATGGCAGAAGATGAGATGTTTGGATGGACATGAGTTTGAGCAAGCTCTAGGGGTTGGTGATGGACAGGGAAGCCTGGCATGCTACAGTCCACAGGGTCGCAAAGAGTTGGACATGACTGAGCAATTGAACTGAACTGAGGTAGTGAGGATGACCTGGTATGTTACGTTTCAAGGGAATTCAAGAGAAGTCTTTGTTTTTAGTGAATCCAAAACAGAAGGATGGGAGAAATTTGGAAATGTTAGTTTGGAGTGTTTTTGCCAGATATTTGAGGAAACTAGAATTCAGGATCCAGTTTGGTTTACAGATATGTACTGAAACAAAGGTCCATGTAGTCAAGGCTATGGTCTTCCCAGTGGTCACACAAGGTTGTGAGAGCTGGATTTATTTATTTTATTTTTAAACTTTACAATATTGTATTGGTTTTGCCAAATAAAGAACGCAGAATGCCAAAGGATTGATACCTTTGAACTGTGGATGAGATGGCTGGATGGCATCACCAATGCAATGAACAAGAACTTGAGCAAACTTCAGGACATGGTGAGGGACATGTAGGCCCGGTGTGCTGCAGTCCAGGGGGTCACAAAGTGTCAGACATGACTGGGCGACTGAACAACAACAACAAAAACAACAACACCTGAAATCTCAAAAACAATAAACAGGCCAAAAATCTTATGTCTATAAGTTGTGCAATAATTTTCTACAGAAGCATATTTTTTTCCTCTATTTGTGTTGTTCAGTCACTCAGTTGCATCTGACTTTTTGTGACCCCATGGACTGCAACACACCAGACTTCCCTGTCTTTTACTATCTCTCAGAGTTTGCTCAAACTCATTTCCACTGAGTTGATGATGCCATCCAACCATCTCATCCTCTGTTGCCCCATTCTCCTCTTGCCCTCAGTCTTTTCCAGCATCCAAGTCTTTTCCAATGAGTCAGCTCTTTACATCAGGTGGCCAAAATACTGGAGCTTCAGCTTCAGCATCAGTCCTCTCAGTGAATATTCAGGACTGATTTCATTTAGGATTGCGTGGTTAGATCTTGCTGTCCAAGGGACTCTCAAGAGTGTTTTCCAATACCACACTTTGAAAGCATCAATTCTTTGGTGTTCAGCCTTCTTTATGGTCCAACTCTCACATCTGTATATGACTACTTGAAAAACCATAGCGTTGATTATACGGACCTTTGTCAGTGAAGTGATATCTCTGCTTTTTAATATACTGTCTAGGTTTGTCATAATTTTCCTTCCAAGGAGCAAGTGTCTTTTAATTCCATGGCTGCAGTCACTCTCCACAGTGATTTTGGAGTCCAAGAAATAAAGTCTATCAGTGTTTCTATTTTTTCCTCATCTATTTGCCATGAAGTGATGGGACCAGATGCCATGATCTTTGTTTTTTGAATATTGAGCTTCAAGACAGCTTTTTCACTCTCCTCTTTCACTTTCATCAAGAGGCTTTTTAATTCCTCTTCACTTTTTGCCTTTAGGGTTGTGTCTCCTTCATATCTGAGGTTATTGCTATTTCTCCTGGCAATCTTGATTCCAGTTTGTGATTCATCCAGCCTGGCATTTTGCACGATGTACTCTGCATAGAAGTTAAATAAGCAGGGTGACAATATACAGCCTTGACATACTCCTTTTCCAATTTGGAACCTGTCCATTGTTCCATGTCTGGTTCTAACTGTTGCTTCTTTACCTGCATACAGATTTCTCAGGAGGCAGGTAAGGTGATCTGGTATTCCCATCTCTCAGAATTTTTCAGTTTGTTGTGACCCACAGAGTCAAAGACTTTAGCATAGTCAAGATTCATTTTCTTTCAAAGATATCACAGTGAGACTAATTTCTTTGCAAAGTTAGTATAGTCTCTTTAAGTGGCCCTGATTATTTATATGTGTCTCAAGAATAATGATTGACTATACAGGGTTTTTAAAAATCTGCTTTGCTGGAACTTCAGATAAGAATCTTTAAGTTAGACTTTTATAAGCTCCCTAGGCTAAGAAACCAAGCCAAGAACTATCATACTTCACCTGGAATTCCTGTATTTTGGGGTTAATTCATCTTTTGGAGGTACTTGGGTCTGCCAGGAAATGATTTTTCTTACTTAACTAGTACGGTTACCAGAAACTCTGACACAGAGTACCAGGCTGGTTTTGCAAGGTGCTTTTATTGGTGCTATAAAATCAACTTTACTGCCACGAAACTGTCTAGTCATATCTGATTTTTGCATATTCTCAAATATGATAGTCAAAGTCTTGGTAATATAATCAATGTTTCCAATTGTGTCTATTATAAGGAGAAGAGATTCTTACTGAACTAATAAATTGCTGTATTGTCATGAAAATAAGAATATTCAATACGTTTCTGAGTTCTAGAGAGATCAAGTAAGCAGAAAAAGTATATGTTTCACTCGTTTAGAGATATAAAAAAAATTAGTGTAAGTCATAGATAGTTTAAGAGAAAAGAAAAGATACTTTCCTTAAATCTGGAAAAGTAAAGCATTAAGGATCCAACAGTGTTTCAAAGAAAGTTAAAGTCCGACTCTTTGTGACCCGGGGGTCTATATAGTCCAAGGAATTCTCCAGACCAGACTACTGAAGTGGGGAGAATCCCAGGGACGGGGAGCCTGGTGGGTTGCCGTCTATGGGGTCGCACAGAGTCGGACACGACTGAAGCAAGTTAGCACCAGCAGCCTTTTCCTTCTCCAGGAGATCTTCCCAACCCAGGGATCGAACCCAGGTCTCCTGCACTGCAGGTGGATTCTTTACTAACTGAGCCACAAGGGAAGCCCAAGTATACTTGAGTGGGTAGCCTATCCCTTCTCCAGCGGATCTTCCCAACCCAGGAATTGAACTGGAGTCTCCTGCATTGCAGGTGGATTCTTTACCAACTGAGCTATGAGGGAAGCCCATCTCAAAGAAAAAATATAAAAAATTAAAACTGTCCTAGTTCATTTATTCAATTCCATATTATTAATTCTTATTCTGCTTGAAGCCATTTTTCCCATTAGTTCTGGGACTTCTTACCCAGTTCAGTTTTATGATATTAAAGTTATCAGAGGCCTATATTCTAGAATACTTGTCAGGATCCTTTCCATGAATCTCTCTAAAGATGAGTCACCTGGGCAAAAGCACCAGAGTAAAACAATAACTGTGGCTAAATGATAAAAAGACGTAAAAATATTGGCCATATTTAAAAATCTGATGAGATTCATTTGATAAGGAAATGCTATTTATATCACAAACAATAATTTGTGATAATAATTGGACAAGGAGAGTATTGACAAATATCTAGAAACTTTAGACAATTTCTGGAATACACATTTTAGGTATATATATTCATACACATAACCTAAGAAGGTTTATTATCACTTCTTACTTTACAATGCTTCCCAAGTTATTTAACACACAGAATAAATTGATTAGTTTACCATCTCTCTTTTGCAAGGTAACAGAAAAATCCTTAGAGATTTTCCAGGAGCCCCCTGCAACCCGACAATTTTCAAGCTAAGTTCTCAGGACACAAATGAGATAAACAAGGAGGTAATAGCTGTCTTTGGGAGAGAAAGGATTGATAACCTCTTTTTTTTCCCCTGACAATCTGAATTTGGAAAGGAAGGGACAATGTGAAATTTTACCTTCCTGTTTTGACCAGGCACCACAGATGGAGAACTGAGAAAGCTGACTTTGGTAAGAATTCTTACTTTTTTTCTGGCTTTTGCCAATTTTCCCAGGATCCCATCTGTAGGCTTTGGAGTGAATGGGTTTGTCTCAGCAGCTCTCATTATGGTCACCAGAAATGGTAGAGGAAGAAAATGCCTTTCCCTCTACCCATTATGGTGAGTCCCTGTCTGAAACTCCCTTTTCTCTAGGATACCTCATGAATAGATAAATGTATCTATATTTAAAGTTCTCCACTGGTGGCCACTATCATTCAAGGTTCTCTTTGGTAGGGTTAACCTACTCCTTCAGCTTTAAAACAACACGTGTGGCCTCACACTGGACTTGCTGCTGCTAAGTCACTTCAGTCGTGTCCGACTCTGTGTGACCCCATAGACGGCAGCCCACCAGGCTCCTCCGTCCATGGGATTTTCCAGGCAAGAGTACTGGAGTGGGGTGCCATCGCCTTCTCCGCACACTGGACTTAGTCCAGCTTTGGGGTGCCATCGCCTTCTCCGCACACTGGACTTAGTCCAGCTTAAATCAGACCTAGGCTGATCCTGGACCCAGAATGTTTTTTTTAAGTTGGACCTAGTTACTCTCAGGCTGATTCTGGACCAGTTTCGAAAAAGAAATGCTCAAATAAATTAAAAAAGCTCATAGTACGAAAGCTGTGGAGCTAGGTTCCAGGATCCAAGGATTTGCCCATAACCTCCAGAGGCAGCAAGAAACCTGAGGTCACGGGTTCCACAGATACCTAGGTTTGGTTGCTCTCGGGGGCTGTTGGTGGTGGTGGTGGGGTTGAGAAAAAATTGATTTGAATCTGGAAGTGACAAATTAGAAGTGGTTTGGAATGCTCCCACTCTAATAGATTCTATGAAGCAAGGATCTGTGGCGACCCTAATAAGAATATGTTCAGTGAAGAGGTAAAGAGAAAATTCAGATCAGTTAGTTCTTTCATTTATTTCTAGGTTGTATGTTTTTTTAAAAAATATTTTGGTAACTTTATTCCAACTTTTTCCTCAAAGGATTTAAATTCTTTTGTAAACCCAAATCTATAGCTTTTATTAGAAAAATAATGGTTTAACAAATAAGTCAGCATCCTAAGATTTCTTGGGTCTGTGGTTGACCACTTAACAAGTCGGACAAACATGGGATAACTAAGTCTTAAATTTTTGTATAGGGTTTTCATAAGGATTGATACAAATAATGCATTTGAAATTATTTTGTAAAATTAATAGAATAGAACAAGTGTTGGTAGTTATTATTTTTGGAATTTATTTTTTTCATATAGTGTACGGAAATTTCACTGGACTTAGGTGTTAGGCTGAGTTATTGGTTTCTTGGTTCTATCACTAATGGTACAAGTTTGGGTAGTTTTTAAACTTATTTTGCTTTTAATTTGTGAAATAGGAATAATAGTAATTATCTGACAAAGTGAGAAAATGCTTGGTGGTGCATTGTATATGGGTTTGTAAATCATACTGCAGCCTTAGTTTTTTCAGATTCTGAGTTTATAATTTGTAGGCAATTGTTTTGAGGAATGATGGATAAGAGTTTTCACACCTTGCACTGAACCTTGTAGGCAGCCAGCAATTAAGGATCAAATATTTGCTCATCTTTCCACCCTTGTTCTGGGCAATTTCCCTAGCAGATCCCTGGTTCCCTCTATAACCCACTAGTTGTATTTTTCTTAATCTTGTACCCATGCTTCTGAATGTGCTATATATTCTGTGCAAAAGGACTTCTTCACTTTATTGTCCCAAAGAACTCCTACTTATTCTTCAGGTTAAATTTAAGAGTCACTTCCTCAAGGTAGGATTAGGTGTGGCTCCTCACAGCTTTTACCTTGTTGATGTGAATTGTTGGTACCAACTAGCTTCTATACACAGGTGCTAACAAATGCCTGTTGTTTTAATGACTGTTTCATACTTTAGAGAATGACTCGTTAGTAAAGTATTAAGGAGAAATAGTTTCCATTTTGACTTCTCTATTTAAAAATATGTCTGAATTCTTATGATTATGAAATCTTATCAGTTTATGTTACACAAGGAGCTTGGCAGGCTTGACTTTCTGACCTTTGGAAAATTAGGCATTTTCCACTTATTTCAGCAAAGAGTCACCCCTTTAGGGGTGAGCTTATTTCTCAGTGAGGAAATACCATTTATATTGAGGTCTGCATAGCTTGTTGGATACTTGGCTGGAATCCTAAAAAAGGAGAGTTTCTTAAGTGTCGTTAAGCCCTATAACTCTGTCATTGCTATTATCATGTTTTCTGCCAAATGAGGAGATAGCATTTGTGTAGAAACATAAGGAAAAGGGATTCTTTGGCCAGGGGGCATCTGCAAATAAATAAGCAGACTCTGTTACATGATTATAGTGGTATAATGTCCTGTTTCTGCTCTGCAAGGAAATCTGAGTTGGATTTCCTGAGGACGGCATGTGGCAGGGAGGATTCTACTACAAAGCTCTGCCCTGCACATCT
The DNA here is from genome assembly GCF_000754665.1 of Bison bison bison. NCBI lineage: Eukaryota > Metazoa > Chordata > Mammalia > Artiodactyla > Bovidae > Bison > Bison bison. The sequence goes on along the minus strand of NW_011492847.1, from coordinate 311,712 downwards.
GTAGCCAGAGTGGGCAGTGTGCAAACAGAACATGGAACTTGGCCTCAGAGTTTGAATTCTCATTCAACCTGTAACAAACTATATGAACTGGCTTTCTCAGCCTCAGTTTCCTTATTTTAAAATGAGGTCAGTGATATCTGCTTCACTGGTTTGTGGTCAGGATTAAATATAATTATTTTATGCAAATAAAGTTGTATGTAGGTAGAATAATTTTGATAGAGGTCTCTTGAAAATGCAGTCATTTTAAGCAAAAGAAATTTCTCGTGGTGAAATATTGAATTTTATTCCATCTTGTGATGGTGGAGGGGGCTATGTTTGAGCAGAAAATGTTTCTCTCCACATTTAATCATATTACATGAAAAATATGATGTAGAGTCAATCAAATGCTGTAGGATATAAGGTTGATTTGATTTATCATTACAAATATGCTAATTTTTCCTCTCCTCATTTTGTAATTATTTTACTCCCCAAACTTTTGACATTTATATATACAGATGAAATAATAAGAAAAAATACACAATGTATTTACATTATTGTTTATAGCTTCTCTCATTGACTGTTCTTTTGCCTTTGTGAAAAGATCAATTAATTTAAAAAAACTGATTTTTTTTTAGGAGTGGTAGTATCTGTATATATTGCAGGCATGATTGTGTGGCTAATCTCATTCTGCCTATTGCTTAACCTCTCAGCAGCTGACTTGAACTGAGATAATAGAAGCATTGAGAGAAAGATAAGCAAGCAAAATAAGCAGGTGAAAGAAGTCACAGACAGTAAGGAAACTTCCAACTTGCCATTAGCAGATGCAGAAAAAAAATCTTCCAAATATTTGGTAATGAGTCTGGCAACAAGTGAGCTTCCCAGGAGGTGCAGTGGTAAAGAGTCTGCCTGCCAATGCAGGAGATATAGGAGTCAGGTTCAATCCCTTGTTTGGGAAGATCCCCTGGAGAAGGAAATGGCAACCCACTCCAGTATTCCTGCCTGGGAAATTCCATGGACAGAGGAGTCTGGTGGGCTACAGTCCATGGGGTAGCAAAGAGTTGGACATGACTGAGCCACTCACACACACACACACACATGCACACACACACAGAGTTCCATGGAAGTTATAGAACTAAGAAAATGAATAGGTAGATTATATTCTTGTTCTCTATTTGTGTTTTCTTATATTTATTTTATAATAAATACAAAATATTATTTGATAATTATTTTGGCAATCATATAATTCTATAATTCTGTCTCCCTCTCCTCCCAAATATGGATAAATAAATGTGACAAGTGAAAGTTGCTCAGTCGAGTCTAACTCTTTGTGATCCCATGGACTATAGTCCACGGAATTCTCCAGGCCAGAATACTGGAGTAGGTAGCCTTTTCCTTCTCCAGGGGATCTTCCCACCCCAGGGATTGAACCCAGGTCTCCTGCATTGTAGGCGGATTCTTTACCAGTTGAGCCACAAAGTTCAGTTCAGTTCAGTTCAGTCGCTTGGTCGTGTCTGACTTTTTGCGACCCCCTGAGTCACAGCACGCCAGGCTTCCCTGTCCGTCACCAACTCCCGGAGTTCACTCAAACTCACGTCCATCATTGAGTCAGTGATGCCATCCAGCCATCTCATCCTCTGTTGTCCCCTTTTCCTCCTGCCCCCAATCCCTCCCAGCATCAGAGTCTTTTCTAATGAGTCAGCTCTTCGCAGGAGGTGGCCAAAGTATTGGAGTTTCAGATTTAACATCGTTCCTTCCAAAGAACACCCAAGGCTGATCTCCTTTACAATGGACTGGTTGGATCTCCTTGCAGTCCAAGGGACTCTCAAGAGTCTTCTCCAACACTACAGTTCAAAAGCATCAATTCTTCGGCGCTCAGCTTTCTTCACAGTCCAACTCTCACATCCATACATGACCACTGGAAAAACCATAGCCTTAACTAGACAGGCCTTTGTTGGCAAAGTAATGTCTCTGCTTTTCAATGTGCTATCTAGGTTGGTCATAACTTTCCTTCCAAGGAGTAAGTGTCTTTTAATGTCATGGCTGCAATCACCATCTGCAGTGATTTTGGAGCCCCGCAAAATAAGGAAGCCCCCAAAGATGGATGGACATATTTCAAATCAAAGTACTTCAATCCTGCTTATATTCCACATTATCTATCAGAAGGTTATTGCAGTTTGTGTGTATGTGTTAGTCGCTCAGTCACGTCCAACTCTTTGTGACCCCATGGACTGTAGCCTGCCAGGCTCCTCCATCCATGGGATTCTCCAGGCAAGCATACTGGAGTGGATTGCCATTTCCTTCTCCAGAAAATCTTCCTGACCCAGAGATTGAATCCTGGTCTCCCACATTGCAGGCTGACTACTGAATGAGTTGCAGTTTATCCAATCAAATTCAGGTTTCCACTGTAAACAATTTTTTCCTTCTCCATTATGGTTTATTACAGCCAAGCGTGATGGTCTGTACCTATAGTCCCAGCTACTCAGGAGGCTGAGGCAGGAGGACTACTTGAGCCTAGGAGGCCTGTAGTGTGGTCTACCAATAGGGTGTCTGCACTAAATTCATCAATATGGTGACCTCCTGGGAACTAGGGACCACCAGTTTGCATAAGGAGGGGGTGAACTGGCCCATTTCCAAAATGGAGCAGGTCAAAACTCACATGCGATCCATTATGGCTTATAATAGGGTATAAAATATAGTTTCCTGTGCTGTACAGTAGGATCTCGTTGTTCATGTATTTCATAGACAGTAGTTTATCTGCTAATCACAAACTCCTAATTTATTCTTCCTTTGTCATTTTCCCATTTGGTAACCACAAGTCTGTTCTCTATGTCTGTGAGTCTGTTTTTGTTTTATAAATAAGTACATTTGTGTCATATTTTAGATTCCACATGTAAGTGATAATCATGCGGTGCTCATCTTACTGATTTATGCCACTTTGTATGATATTCTCTAGGTCCATTCATGTTGCTGCAAATAGCAGTTATTTCATTTTTTCATGGCCTAGTAGTATTCCACTCTGTATATGTACCACATCTTCTTTATCCACTCATCTCTCAATGGACATTTAGGTTGCTTCTGTACCTTGGCTATTGTAAATAGTGCTGCTATGAACACTGGGGTGCATGCATCTTTTTGAATTATAATTTTCTCCAGATACATGCCCAGGAGTGGGATTGTAGGACCACATGGTAACTCTAGTGCTAATTTTAAAGAAATCTCCACACTATTCTCCATAGTGGCTGCACCAATATACATTCCCACTAACAGTGTAGGAGGGTTCCCTTTTCTCCACACCCTTTTCAGCATTTGTTATTTATAGATTTTAATCTGATGGCTGTTCTAGCTTGCGTGAGGTAGTACCTCATCAAACAAAATTTTAAAGAACCCTTCAAAAATACAATTGAGTAGTCAAAAATACAATTGGCTATTAAAAATAGCCAAACAAGTACATATAACTCATAGAGACAGCTCTAAATAATCAAAAATACTGTTGGTTCCTTGGCCACCAATCTTTCTTTACTAGAGGTTTATGATCACTTGATAGCCTAAGGACTTGTTTTTTTTTTTCTTTTCTTCTTCTGACTTTTTGGTCTTGATTCTTACTTTTTGTCCCATTCCTCAACTGAAGAAATAATTATCTTTTAGGTTCTTTTAACTTCTAAGGAGCAGAGACATATTTACCTTACTTAATGGGATTTATTGTAATGATACACTGGGAAATAAGGAAACCAGAAACAGTTTCAACACCAGACATTCAGGCCTCTAGGAGACCACAGTATATTTTAGGATATAGTTCTTAGCTCTATCACCCAGAAACTCCAGAAACCTCTTGCTCCCTATTCTACATGTCACCATTATATTATGTTGACATTGCTTGCTATTTCTGGATCTACTACTCATGACACTTCTCCCTGATCTCCTCCTGGTTAAACATTAAACTTGATCCACCCCCTGACTCCAAGGGTGGTATAGTTAATCAACATCTATTTTATAGTGCTTTCCTGGCTCCCACAGTGGGCTGAGTTCTCATGGAGATTACTTGTCAGTCTGTTAGCCAACCTCTAAGTGGCAGCTTCTGGGTCAGCAGCACATTCTTTGTCCACACATCAAGACCAGGGTATTAGGATACCTTCCTTATTTGTGAGTTTGTGGATTTGGAAGAACTTGAAGATTTCTTTGAAGTTGTCAATATAATTATGAAGTACATTACTCAACCAGACAAATAAGAGTGATTTCTATTTTGTTAAACATGTAGGAGAGACTTACATATAACATCTGCAGGCATTTTGATGTCTGAGATGACTGTTTTCTAATGGTTTCCTTCAAAGCTAGTGTGGCCAAATTGTCTTGGCTTTCTTGAGTGTTTCTGGGTTTGAGCACTGAAAGTCCCTTAGACTGAAATTCATCAGTCCCAAGCATGCTGGGAGGTTGGTCACTCTAAAGTCAAGTCCTTATTCTTTTCTTTCCTCTCCCTCCTTCCCTTCTCTCACCCTCCTTTCTTTCCCTCTTTCCTTCTTTCTTGTTTTCCTTGCTTCCACAGGCATTTACTGAGTGCCTGTTATGTCAATATCTGTGCTAAGTGGCTCAGAAATAGTGGTGAGTGGGACAGATATATTTCATCTTCTTTTTGAACTTACGGTTGATGGTGGTAGACAGAACCTGACAGAATGCCACGTGATGAGTAAGTGGAAAGGCCAAGTAGAGAGTAGCCTGGGAAAGAATAATGGAACCCGGGGGCATCTCCATTTAGTTTAGTGGGTACTGGGGGAACAACTGAGAACAAAACAGACAAGCTGTCACTCTTGTGGATTGCATTCAGATCTCTCTCTGTGTGTGTGGGTGTTTGGGGAAGACAATCAACAAGTAAACAGTGAGTTTTCTGGAAAAAAAAAAAAAAACCAGATGATGAGATCATGACTTGGCAAGAGATAGGTAAAAATTCTCTTTTAGAAGGTGGAATTTTGGCTGAGACTTGCATTACAAGAAGGTTGTTATCCATGGTATGGGAACAAAAAGAAAGCTACTGTCACTGGGGTTAGAGTAAAAAGTATTAGGAAATGAGGCTAGAGAAACAGGCAGAATCCATATCACTGAGGGTCTTGGGCTTTGTAGGCCATAGTAAGGAATTTATTCCAGGAGTGGTAGGTAGGTTATATGCAACCTGATCTCATTTCAGGAATAGTTCCCTTCTTGAGTAAAAAGATTAAAGATTGAAGTAATATCCATTATAATATTTGAGAGTGAGGGATCAAGAGGTTGAAATGTCATTCAATGTCACAGAGAATTAAGAAATGATAATTTATGGAGAAAGAAATTGCTTCATATTTAAGATGCAAAGTTTAAGAGAGGCAGTGAAGCATAAAAATTACTGGCTAACGATTTTAAGATTGATCTTTAAACTAATATTTAAAAGCCATTGTGTACTTGTACCAGTGGTTGAAAAGGTGTGATCATATTAGTTTCCCAGAGCAGAGAGTACAGAAAGAGGAAATCAGAGAACTTAGGATCATGTGAGAAGACAAGCCCAATTTTACTGTGTCAAGCGTTTGTACTTTGTTTTTGAGACATTCATAATGGCAAAAATGACTTGAGTTAAGTAAATAAATGCCCAATAACAACAGTTCACTGAGTAAAACAGACTTTCAACCTCTATATAGACTACCTATAAACAATCCTTGTCTTATGGAGGATGACTCGATTCTCCGACTTTTAAAGTAATGTTAATTGTCCATAGAAACACACACCCCAATTTTAACTTGGGCATTTACACAAAGTAGATGACTAGATAGTATTCCAGAATGGGAAAGTTTTGGATGAAGCATTAAAGAAAACATGCAGACTATGAATTTTATGGGAACATTGCAGACAGAAAACATGAGTCTAGTCTGGGTTAATTTGCTGCTTTTCTTTGAGCAGCCTATTTTTGGTAAAAAGCTAAGTCTCTTAGCAAGAAAAATAGAACAATTGGCAATATCTTCCATTTCATGTGCCCATGAATCAGAAAGATCCAGCTGATGCTAAGCTTATCCTTCAGAAGAAGACTGACATGGGAATAAATGAAGAAAATAAAAGTGGTAAAGGAAGAAAGAGGAAGGATCAGGGAAGAGTCAAATAATCTTGACATGTTACTTTGAGAAATAAGATGTAGAGTAATGGGCTAATTTTTTGCCAGTATGAGCTGGGATACTCACAGAGAAGAATGAGAGGAACCTTCATTTTCTGTGTTATAATAACTGGTGCTCTGGGCCCAGTAAGGTAGATATGATTTCCACTGTACAGATGAGATAGGTGAATGTTGACATAACTTGTACAAAATTTCAGAGATAGTAAATACAAGAAGTCAAATGAGAGCTCCAGCAATCTTAATTTTTCAGCAGAGTCATGATTTCAGATTTCTGCTCAGTGTTACATTTAGAATACTTTTAGTTGTGAAACCATGTGTATCAACTGACTAGAAGCCATGTATTTTGGGTCTCGGTCCAGCATTCTTTCTACCATATGTGCTTAGTTGCTCAGTTGTGTCTGACTCTTTGCGACCCCATTGACTGTAGCCCTTCAGACCCCTCTGTCCATGGGATTCTCCAGGCAAGAACACTGGAGTAGTTGCCATGCCCTCCTCCAGGGGATCTTACTGACTCAGGGATCAAACCCTTGTCTCCTTCCTCTCCAGTATTGTGAGTGGATTCTTTATCCACTGACCCATCAGGGAAGCCCATCTTTCTACTACACTTGCCACATTACCACCCAGAGGCAGTATGTTGGATTATTTTACTTTGACGCAAATTATTCCGTAAGAGATTTACCCAACTGATATGTAAGAGAGAAGTGAAATTCTTTTCACTATTGGACTGATTTACCCTTAAATTATAGGTGACCACTGGGCAATCTATTTGAAATGGAAACTTCAGTAATATGATTAAGCTATGGTCTTTAGAGAGGTATTTGTTTTACTCAAGCAATAAGTGTCATGAGAAACAAATCATTAGTTCTGTGTGGAAAAATAAGAGGAAGAAATTTATCTTCTTAACTAAAACATTGAAATATTTTGATGATGTAGATGAGAAAGATGTGAGACAATTTTAAGGAGCAATCATTAATGATTTGGCCATGGAGAATTTCAAAGTCTGATAATAGTACAAGAACAAAATAGAACACAGTTTGAAGCAAAGCATCTTGATTGGTGAGAAATTCAAATAGGTATAGACCATATTTGTGAATAGTAAGAAGTAGCTTGTTTTGGATGTAGGTAATACACAAAGTGAAGATCCTGAGTTATAAACAGTAAAAGTCTTTGAAAATTTAGTAACTTCTAACTAAAGAGTGGACTAGTGGGCACATTCTAATCTTAAATGTGTCTAGGAGAGAATGTCTTATCTAATTAACTTTCCATTGGAAGCACAGGGTGTCATGTAAGTTGGGGACACCTGAATGTAGGGAATTGAAAGTGGTCTCAGAGGTGCCTCTGCCTTCATGAACCTTATGATTAAGTAATGAAGATATATATAAATATGAAGAGCTGAATAGTCTTTTACTCTTACCTCCCTCTATTTCTTGTCTTCTGTATCATTTAGGCAAACTGTATTGTAGGTATATCTATTTTATTGCACTTTGCTTTATTACTCTTCACAGATATGGCCTTTTTTTTACAGGTCGAAGGTTTGTGGCAACTCAGCATTGAATAGCTCTATTGGTGCCATTTTTCTAATGGCATTGTTTTGAGAGCATTTGTTTCATGCCTCTGCATCACATTTTTGCAGTATTTCAATTTTTTCTTTATTATTATATTTATTACAGTAATCTGTGATTAGTGATCTTTGATTTACTATTGTTTTGAGATGCTATGAACTGTGTCCATATAAGTTGGTGAACTTGATAAATGTTGTGTGTTTTCTGACTGCTCCACTGATCAGCCCCACTCTCTCCCTCTCCTCAGGCATCCCTATTCCCTGAGACACAACAATATTGAAGTTAGGCCAATTAATAATCCTTCAATGGCATCTAAGTGTTAAAGTGAAAGGAAGAGTTGCATATCTATTGTTTTAAATCAAAAGCTAGATATGATTAAGCTTACTCAGGAAGGCTTGTCAAAAGTTGAGATAGGTCAAAAGCTAGGTCTCTTGCACCATTCAGTTGGCTAACTTGTTCATTCAAAGGAAAATTTCTTGGAACTTAAAGGTGCTACTCCAGTGAACAGATGAATGATAAGAAAGCAAAAGTATAGCAGCAGTTCTACTGAGGATGTGGAGAAAGTTTTAGTGGTCTGAATAGAATATCAAACCAGCCACAACATCACTAAAGCCAAAATCTAATCCAGAGCTAGGCAGGCCCTAACTCTCTTCAATACTATGAAAGCTGAGAGAGGTGAGGAAGCTGCAGAAGAAAAGTTTGAAGCTCTAAGAAGGAAGTTGAATGAAGTAGAATGAAATTGAAAGAAAGAAGCCATCTTTATAACATAAAAGTACAAAGTGAAGCAGCAAGTTATCCGAAGATCTAGTTAAGATCACTAATAAGGGTGCCTACCTTAAACAAGAGATTTTCCATGTAGACAGAACAGTCTTGTATTGGAAGAAGATGCCATTTAAGACTTACATAGCTACAGAGAAGAAGTCAATAGCTCACTTCAAAGCTTCAAAGGACAGGCTGACTCCCTTGTTAGGGGCCTAATGCATCTGGTGACTTTAAGTCGAAGCCAATGCTTATTTACCATTCTTAAAATCCTACGGTGCTTAAGAATTATGCTAAATCTACTCTGCCTATGCTCTATCAATAGCCTACAAAGCCCATCTGCTTTCAGCATGGTTTATGAAATATTTTAAGCCCACTGTTGAGATCTACTGCTAAGAAAAATGATTCCTTTTGAAACATTACTGTTCATTGACAATGCACCTGGTTACCCAAGAGCTCTGATGGAGTCATACAACAGATTAATATTTTTATGCCTTCTGATACAACATCCATTCTACAGCCCACAGATCAGTGAAAAATTTCAACTTTCAAATCTTACTATTTAAAAAATACATTTCATAAGGTTATAGTTGCCATAAACAATGATTCCTCTGATGGATCTGGGCAAAGTAAATTGAAAATCTGGAAAGGATATATCATTCTTCATGCCATTAAGAACATTTGTGATTCATGGGGGGTCAAAATGTTAACATTAATAGGAGTTTGGAAGAAGTTGATTCCAACCCTCATGGATGACTTGAAAGGGTTCAAGACTTAAATAGAAAAAGTAACTGCAGAAGTGGTGAAAATTGCCAAAGAACTAGAGTTAAAAATAGAGCTTGATGGTATGACTGAGTTGCTGTAATATCATGACAAAACTTAAATGGATGAGGAGTTGCTTCTTCACTTCAATTCAGTTCAGTCGCTCAGTCGTGTCTGACTCTTTGTGACCCCATGGACTGCAGCACGCTAGGCCTCCCTGTTCATCACCAACTCGCAGAGTTTACCCAAACTCATGTCCATTGAGTTGGTGATGCCATCCAGCCATAAATCCTCTGTTGTCCCCTTCTTCTCCTGCCTTCAATCTTTCCCCACATCAGGGTCTTTTCAGATGAGTCAGCTCTTCGCATCAGGTGGCCAAAGTATTGGAGTTTCAGCTTCAACACCAGTCCCTAAAATGAACACTCAGGATTGATCTCCTTTAGGATGGACAGGTTGGATCTCCTTGCAGTCCAAGGGACTCTGAAGAGTCTTCTCCAACACCACAGTTCAAAAGCATCAATTCTTCAGTGCTCAGCTTTCTTTATAGTCCAACTCTCACATCCATACACGACTACTGGAAAAACCATAGCCTTGACTAGATGGACCTCGATTGGCAAAGTAATGTCTCTGGTTTTTAATATGCTGTTTAGGTTGGTCAACACTTTCCTGCCAAGGAGCAAACATCTTTTAACTTCATGCTGTGATTTTGGAGCCCCCCAAAATAAAGTCTGCCACTGTTTCCACTGTTTCCCCATCTATACATGAGTAAACAGGGCAGTATATTGAGATGAAATTTATGTGAATATGCTGTGAAGATTATTGAAATGATGACAAAGAATTTAGAATATTACATAAACTTAGTTAATAAAGTAGTGACAGGTTTGAAAAGGATTGATTCCAGTGTTGAAAGAAATTCTATTGTGGTTAAAGTGCTATCAAACAGCATCATATACTACAGAAAAATTGTTCATTAAAGGAAGAATCAATTGATGCAGCAAACTCATTGTCTCATTTTAAGAAATTGCACAGCCACCCTAACCTTAAGCAGCCATCACTCTGATCAGTGAGTAGCCATCAACATCAAGGCAAGACCCTCTACCAGCAAAAAGATTATGACTTGCTCAAGGCTCAGATGATGATTAGCATTTTTAAACTAAAGTGTATACATTATTTCTTTAGAAATAGTGCTGTTTCACAATTAATAGACTACAGCATGGTGTTAAAGCGTCTGCCTGGAATGCGGGAGACCTGGGTTCCATCCCTGGGTCGGGAAGATTCCCTGGAGAAGGAAATGGCAACCCACTCCAGTACTCTTGCCTGGAGAATCCCATGGAGGGAGGAGCCTGGTGGGCTACAGTCCATGGGGTCGCAAAGAGTTGGACACGACTGAGCGACTTCACTTTCTTTCTTTCACTTTGGTGTAAATATAAATTTCATATGCAGTGGCAAACAAAAAAATTTGTATAACCTTCTTTATTGTGATATTTGCTTTATAGTGGCAGTCCAGAACCAAACCTGTAATATCTCTGAGGTATGCCTGTATTTTCATTTTCACAAATACAAGACACACTTGAACCTCCTTGTCATTTCTCATATAGTCTCATTTCTTAGAACACAGTTCCTTCCCTTAACCTCTGCATATCTATCTTACTAGTCTTTCTAGAAATTAGACATTGGGGCAATAGAATCATTATCAGCCAGTATACTAGGCACTAAGAACGATAACTGATGAAAGTGTAAAGGAGAATTATGAGCAAGTGGTTGTCATTGTTCAGCCACTCAGTTGTGTCCAACTCTTTGTGACCCCAAGGACTTGCAGCACACCAGGCTTCCCTGTCCTTCACCATCTCCCAGAGCTTGCTCACGTCCATTGAGTTGGTGATGCCATCAAACCATCTCATCCTCTGTCATCCCCTTCTTCTCCTGCCTTCAGTCTTTCCCAGCATCAGGGTGTTTTTTTGTTTTTTTAAATGTGTCAGCTCTATGCATCAAGTGGCCTAAGTATGGGAGCTTCAGCTTCAGCATCAGTCCTTCCAATGAATATTCAGGATTTATTTCCTTTACAATTGACTGGTTTGATCTCCTTGCTATCCAAGAGATTCTCAAGAGTCTTCTCTAACACCGCAGTTCAAAAACATTAATTCTTCCACGATCACCTTCTTTAAGGTCCAACTCTCACATCTGTACATGACTACTGGAAAAACCATAGTTTTGACTATACAGAACTTGGTCTGCAAAGTAATATCTCTGCTTTTTGTCTAGGTTTGTCATCGCTTTCCTTCCAAGGAGCAAGCAGCTTTTAATTTCATGGCTGCAGTCACCATCCGCAGTGATTTTGGAGCCCAAGAAAATAAAGTCTGTCACTGTTTCCATTATTTCCCCATCTATTTGCCATTAAGTGATGGGACCAGATGCCATAATCTTAATTTTCTGAATGTTGAGTTTGAAGCCAAATTTTTCACTCTCCTCTTTCATTTTCATCAAGAGGCTCTTTAGTTTCTCTTCACTTTCTGCCACAAGGGTGGTGTCATCTGTATATCTGAGGTTATTGCCATTTCTCCTGGCAATCTTGATTCCAGCTTGTTCTTCATCTGGCATTTTGCATAACGTACTCTGCATACAAGTTAAATAAGCAGGGTGACAATATACAGCCTTGATGTACTCCTTTCCTAATTTGTAACCAGTTAATTGTCCCATGTCTGGTTCTAACTGTTGCTTCTTGACCTGCAAACAGATTTCTCTGGAGACAGGTAAGGTGGTCTGATAGTCCCATCTATTTAAGAACTTTCCACAATTTGCAAATGGTAAATACAGCAAAAAGAGAAGAGTGTTCTAGAAACTGGTATTTGATGGAAAATAGGATAAGGAAAAGGTGTTTGGGAAGAAATGGGAATTTTTACAACAAGCCCCTGGATGGAGTACTCAACACTGGATATATAGCTATTGGCCTTGTGCTTTCCCTGGATGGCGGTGACCTGGGTACATTTAAGAGTTTGTTGTGGAAAGACAGTTCAGATGAAATTGTGAGCCTTTAGAGATGCTCAAACTTTGTTCCTGATTGAACAGGACTTCAGCAGAGCAGAATGGGAGAGACAGACTGGGTAGACTAGGTGTTGGCGTTGGAGTGGCCACGCGGAGTAAGAAAAAGCATGGAGGAAATTATTAAGTTGGTGCAAAAGTAATTGTGGTTTTACATTGTCGAACTTTGCCCTTTGATATTGGAGTATCAATACATTCTTAAATAAATGTGGTTATATTATACATCATTTTCGTGTGCATTTCCACTTCATGTTTTCTTGATAATGACATTATTTGATGTTAATTTTATGTTTATTTTAGACTATAGGAATGTTAGGCAAAATGCAAAGTCGAGCAATTTTTTGAGTTCAAAATGGGTCATAAAGTAGCAGAGACAACATACAACATCAAAAACCCATTTGGCCCAGGAAGTCTGACAAACTTATAGTTCAGTGATGGTTCAAGAAGTTTTGCAAAGGAGGTAAGAGCCTTGAAGATGTAGAGTGCAGTAGCTAGTCTTTGGAAGTTGACAGTGACCAATTGAGAGCCATCATCCAAGCTGATCCTCTTACAACTACACAAGAAGTTGCTGAAGAACTCAATGTTGACCATTCTATGGTATTTGGCATTGAAACAAATTGGAAAGGTGAAAAAGTTCTATAAGTGGGTGCCTCATGGGCTGATTGAAAAACAAAAAATCACTGTTTTGAAGTGTCATCTCTTATTCTACGCAACAACAAATAATTTCTCAATTCGATCATGATGTGCAAGGAAAAGTAGGTTTTATACGACACTGGGTGATGACCAGCTCAGTGCACAGGCCAACAAAAAGCTCCAGAGCACTTCCCAAAACCAAACTTGCACGAGGAAAAAGGTCATGATCACGGCTCAGTGTTCTGCTGCTGGTCTGATCCACTGCAGCTTTCTGAATCCTGATGAAAGCATTACAATCTGAGAGGTATGCTCAGCAAATCAGTGAGATGCACCGAAACCTGCAATGCCCTCAGCAGCTATTGGTGAACAGAATGGGTCCCATTCTTCTCTGAGACAACACCGACCACACATTGCACAACCAGCACTTCAAAGGTTGAACAAATTGGGCTATAAAGTAATTAGCCTCCAATTAAATAAATGTAAATAAAAAAAAAGTCTTACCTCATCCAACATTCACCCGATCTCTCACCAGCTGAGTATTACTTCTTCAGGCATCTCTACAACTTTTTTTCAGAGAAAACACTTCCACAAGCAGCAGGGTGCAGAAAATGCTTTCTTCATAGAATTCTGAAGCATGGATTTTTGTGCTACAGGAATGAACAAACTTATTTCTTTTTGGCAAAAATGCATTGATTGTAACGGTTCCTATTTTGATTAATAATGATGTATTTGAGCCTAGTTATGATGATTTAAATTCATAGTCCAAAACCACAATTACTTTCATACCAACCTAATAGTAGAATGGAGGTTTGCTATGAGGATGCTGAGTGTGAATGACTGGATCAGAAAATGCAGCTGATTAGGTATAGTTAGAAGAAGTGAATGTGAAAGAAGTGACTGCATTTTTAAGTATGATTATTAACTAGATTTGAAATCATTGGGTTGTGAATTTCAGTTCTGACTATCAGCTAATAGAGCTTCAGGGCTAGAAAACTAACAGTTAAACATTATTGCTCAATGTGTAACATCAGGATAACGACACTTGCCAAATATTTCTCACTCTGTTGTCTTTATAGTCATTTTAGAATGATCATATTATGTATGAGCATATGTACTCAGTCACGTCCGACTCTGTGGCCCCATGGACTGTAGCCTGCCAGACTGTATCCCTGTCCATGGGATTCTCCAGATAAGAATACTGGAGTGGGTTGCCATGTTCTCCTCCAGGGGACCTTCCTGACCCAGGGATAGAACCTGCATCTCCTGCATTTGCGAGTGGATTCTTTACCACTGAGTTACCTGGGAAGCCCATGTTATGTACATATGTACATATATAAATATTTCTTTAGAGTAGGGAATCATTAAAGTTAAATTAAACACTGTTTAAATTCAACAATTACAACATTTTTTTCTTAGAGAAGTTAGACTTTATCAGCACCAAAGTTCCAAGTGGAATGATGATACGCATCCAAAGGAATGACTTCCTCCACTCAGGAAATCAGCGTTCCCATCTCAGATGAACTCCTCTAGGTGAAATGGGGTTCATCAAAGTTGCCACAGGGAACTGAACCTTGGAAGCCAATGAAAGATGGAAGGAGATTAAAATTAGTGGGGCCTTAAGAGCCGTGATTGTTTTTAGACCTTGGGGTTTTCTTGTAACTAGGAAAAAAAAAAGGAAAGAAAACAAAGGCCTCTTTGTCTTTTTCCTATCAGTCACTAGATGCCTGCTTCATCATCCCATATTCAGACTGGTTATTTATTGAGAATTGTTGCCAATGCTGTGTGTTGTGTTTAGGAAAAGGGTGCTAGAGGGGAGTAATTGCAAGTGCTTCTGGCCTTTCATCGAAACCCAGGAATCTTAAGTGACAGCTGTTTGAGGGACTTGTCATTCAATTTAGTGGTTTGAAATCCTGCCAGTGGTTAAAAAACCTGTGGTTCATGAGTTTGCAGCCACTGGGGCTTGCACAGTCTCACCAGAGCACTCGCATTTCATAGGAAACCACCGTCTTGTTGGGCCAGAAGGATGCCGGGCAGACATCCTGACCACGATATTTATTTCTGGAGGGCAAAAAAAATCACAATGGAAATTGGACCTGAGTCAAGCAGAAAATGATTTTTTCCCCTAAAATGTATAGCACGCAATTAGAAATGAAAGTCTGTATGTGCTTTTAGTTCACTCAGAATTTGCAGAGAGTGAGATTTTCCTATTACTCTTTCTTTTCTTCCTATCAGGTAGAGAGACGTCATTTCCACCTCAACCAATAATAAATAAATTTTTCTTTCATAGTGTTGCACTAGATGAATGTGGGAGGAAAAGAAAGGAAGAAGTAAACCACTTTCTAGAATTTGCAATTATTTGAGGAGTTACATTATATAAGGTATAATTTCGAGGCAATTCATGAGCTCCAATGAGACTGGTAAGTATTGATAGAACTCAGGAGAGCCTGCGAATTAGGGAATGAACTACCTCAAGTGAAGTTCCTAATGAATGGGTTTCTGACAGAGAATGAGAATGCCACCAAGTCCAAACTGAGAGGTGGAGACAGCACCTCCCTGAACTAGTCCTTTAGAATCTGTGTGGTCACTCTCTCTCATTTCCTTTGCTTTGGTTGGTCTCTGTTTGGCTTTTTTCTTGTTATATTATTCTGCCGTCTCTATTAGAGGTAAAATATTTATTTATTATCCATTTTCCTGTGGATATAGTATTAACTTTTTCTCTGAAAAATGGTTAGGATTATTTCAATGAGGTCTCTTTCATAGCTAAATCTTTAATTTTAAGAACTTTTACCTGGTAGCTCAGATGGTGAAGAATCTGCCTGTAATGTAGGAGACCTGGGTTCAATCCCTGGGTTGGGAAGATCCCCTGGAGAAAAGAATGGCTACCCACTCCAGTATTCTTGCCTGGAGAATTCCATGGACAGAGGAGCCTGGTGGGCTACAGTCCACGGGGACACTTTTGCTTTAGAATATTATGCTAAAACCTCTGAAATCATGATAGATAAATAGATTTATTTATAATAAATAAATAGAAACAATAGTAAGTGGAGAGATATTTCTTAGGACATGTCCTATAGGTTAGGAGAAACTATGTGAAGTTTTCTTACCTCAATTTTATGTTATTGCAGTTAAAAAAAGGACATTGGAGAAGTGTTGCAGAACTATTGTAAGACAAAAATATTTACATATAAAAAAGCAAAATGAATTTAACGTCCTCTCATGTTTTATATCTATCCTTCCTTGATGTCATCCAAATTTCCTATTGACAGAATTATACTACCTTTATTTTAAATTTGGTGATCAAGCAGGAAGCCTTTCCTATCAACGTCTGTCCTTGCTCCACCAATTTAAGAAGACTATTCTCTGAGAACAAAGGACATCCCGTTCAAAAAGTTGCCCCCTGTAACCCTAACCTGATACCTGTTTGCCTTTAAACCTTCCACAGTAGATCATCCCTCAAGCACACAAAGGCATCCCCTTTCCAAGCTCCACATTTATCAGCAGGAAAAAAGCAAACACCACCATTTCTCAGGTACACAGTGTCTCCACACCTATTACAGTTGTGAGCAGTGGTGACCTTGCACTGGCCCAAACCACCCACGAGTAGCCTTTGATGTTCCTGGAGCCTCATGTTTTAATACAGTCTAAACACCCCACGTTTGAACTGCAAGAGTCCTGTTTCCAGCCATATTAGAAGTGATATCAAAGATGGTCACATTTTAATGGCCTTTCAGTCACAGAGAGGGCAACAGGCAAGGGAAAACTTGGTGAGGCTGTATTTTTTCCCTGCTTTTAACTCTCCTGCCCACCCACTCTCCATCTTTCCTTCCCCAGACTATCCATATGCCACACATCTGTCACTAGAGGGATTGACTTGTTCTGGGGGAAAAACAAGACATCTCAGGAATAATGAACCCCCTTCTTTTTACAAAAAAAAAAAAAAAAGACAAATTCCATGATAGAGAATTTTCTGTGAGCTTTCCCCAACTGAGTGGGTTACATTCATATTTGGGATTGGGCACTTGGTGGATTTACAGCACACCTGGAAAGTAGTCACAAGAGAATGATAATTAGCCAATGGGCCAAGGAAGTCAGGGATTCCAGACTGAAGACTGATGATCATTTGAGCAGGAAGAAAGTTTAGCAATCACACTGTACAAGAAATTCATTTTATAGATGATATTTTTGGTCTCTGAGAAATTATTTTTCATTATAATACACGCACAAAGGGGAGTTAAATCTTACGTTGAGACGTTTAATGGTCATCCTTGTTTATGTACTTGTAATAATAATAATAATACACACTTCCTATATGATTTTCTGTGTCTCATACTCTTCTAAGCACTGGATTTAATTCATTTTACTTTCACTAAACCCTACAAGGTAGGTACTATTGTTCTCATTTCAGTTTTTCAGATGGGATAACTGAGGCATAGAGAAGTTAAGTGACTAGCTAAGGTTACCCAGTTAGAAAGTAGCAGAGGTAGAGTCCAAAGCAAGACTCTTGGCCACCACATTACACTATGTCTCTGACAATATCTCACTGAGAAAGTCAGAAATGGAATTTTTTTTGTTTCTCATCAGTTTTAAAATTGAAATAATTAGGTTAAAATAGAAATAATTAGGTTAATTTTTGAAATAAAATGACACTCCTAGATTTGTGTTGCTCTTGTTGTGTCTGCTCAATGATATATAAACATTCAGTTGATCAACTTCTGCACTTGCCTGTCAAGCAACAGTGCTCACTATGAGAAAACCCTTATGAAGCTTTGCTTAAATGGTCCATCTGTATACTGCGCTGGAGGGAAAAATGTCTTTGGATATTTCTTGACATTACTGTCTTTGAAATTGTTAAAACCTTTTGTTTACCAAACAGTGTACACTGTTAAAAGTAAAACTTCCTCTGTGTTCTATAGTTTGGCCCAGTTGGTTAATCTTTCAGGAGTGTTGAAAACAGGGCTTTAATTAACAATTTTAACATTAACCCAGTCACTCATCTCCAGTTCTTATCTGAAACCTTGGTAGTGCAGACACTTAGGGACATGAGAAAAAGGCTGTCTTGTCAGTATGACAGTTGAGAGGACTTCTGTTGGAGGAAAAAAGAAAGATCCCAGAAATCAACAGTATTAAATGGAATCTGATACCAATGCAAATTATTTCACCAGAGGAAGGTATAATAGGACTTGGTTTCTCTTGTATTGCGCTGTAATCCTCTATGGCACGTCACCTTTGTTATCAAGCCAGAGTCAGTGGTCTTGTGTGATATGGAGACGAGACCTAAAAAAAGGAAATTTCTAAGTCAGTTAGTCACTGACTAGAACATCACCCTGGAGGGATACTTCATTTTTTGCAAAACCAAAGAATAGTTGGGAAAATTAGTGCAGGGCTTGAAGAACTCAGTTTGCTGATGAAACTGAGAAAAATATCAATAACTTGAAGTATATAAAAAGTATATTACTTTTTGCCTTTTCTAATGTAATCCAGTCAAGAAGCTTGAGTCTTTTCCTAAACTCAATTTATTTTTCCTTGTGGTATTTTTTATTGATTGTGTTCCTGATTTACTAAACATCTTGTTTTTCCTTTATTTGTACTATATTAAAATGTATCACTATCTGGAAATAAACCTCTATTTCATAAGAAATGAAAAGCACTTAAGCTATAAAAAGGAGAGCCATAATTTTATTATCTCAGCATGGGCCTGCTATCATTGCAACAGCAGAGCAAGTAATACACACACAAAAAAATTCCATAAGGGATACACTGGAGCCAGGAGATATTTATGCTTGCCTAAGCAGTTCTGATGATTTGATAGTTGAAATGTTTATGCTTTTGTTCACTTAGATAACGTACTTAGGACATCTTTTTTTAAACAACAGATAATCATAGTGGTGTACTAAGGGGCCTGACACAGTGGAAGTGGGTATCTGAGAATTATTAAAACAAACTTAGATGGTTGTAATACAGGGTGACTATTTTTGGTGAAACAATTACTTAGTGTTTCATGGTAAAAATGATAGTGTTTTAGATTTATTATAAAACCACAGAAAAACACATTATTCTTCAGAAGGAGAAGGGTGAAACATTAGTTAGAACTTAAGAAAAATGTACTTTGTTCTTATTTTTCTTAGCCATGCTGAAGTAAAATTGGTATATGACCTTATTTTGTCTTTTGTCCTGTATTCTTTCCCCCTCTTTATTGTTTGATTTAATTTCAAAGTCGCTAGAAGTGCCAGAATCAAAGACCAGGTTAAATTTTCCCTGAAGGATATTGAATATCATAGTCATTATTCTAATAATAAGAGGTTTGTTTAGCTGCTTTGATTCCACAAGCTTGATAGCCCCTTTTCAGAGAAAAAGGACTTTTGCCTCAAGTTTTCTCACAGGTAAGCAAGTTAAATATCATGTCAATCCTTGAACTTGTAGCAAGCTGGAATCCTGTTGCCTTCACTTATTTATTGAGATATAGAGAATTATTATCAAATAAAAAGCAAGGGTTGGCTAAATAGGCTATATTAGACTATGTGTTCTATAGGTAAACTCTAAAGGATATTTGAATCTTATGTGTGTTTAGTGATTTCAGTCGTGTCTGACTGTTTGAGACCCTATGGACAGTAACCCTCCAGGTTCCTCTGTCCATGGGATTCTCCAGGCGAGAATAGTGGAGTGGGTGGCCATGCCCTCCTTCAGGGGATCTTCCTGACTCAGTGATCAAACTTGTGTCTCCTGCATTACAGGTGGATTCTTTATCACTGAGCCACAGGGAAAGCTCTATTTGAATCTTAAACTTAACTCTACTAATGGGATATTAGTATCCCACTAAGCGCGAGCCACAGCTGTGTGGCGCTGAAGTGACCAACAGGAGATACCCCACGTCCAAGGTCAGAGAAACCCCAGTAAGACAGTAGGTGGTGGAGTGGCTGTGAGGAGATACCCCATGTCCAAGGGCAAAGGAGAAGCCCCAACAAGACGGTAGGAGGGGCGAATTAGCATTTAGAATCAAACCCCATTCCTCCCAGAGATGCTCAGAAGGCTCAAACAGGTGCACCAGGACCCAGGGACCCCACAAAGACTGAGACAGAACTGTATTTGAGCATCTCCTGTGGAGGTACGGGTCTGTGGTGGTCTGCCGCAGGGACAGAGGCTCTGAGTGCAGCAGCCTTGGGTATGGCATAAGCCCTCTTGGAGGAGGCTGCCATTAACTCCACCACAGAGCTGCCAGAACTTACACAGGACTGGAAAATAGACTCTCGGAGGGCACAACAGAACTTTATGCAGCAGGACCCAGAAGAAGGGAGCAGTGACCCCAAAACAGACTGATCCAGACTTGCCGGTGAGTGTCCAGGAGTTTCAGGTGGAGGCATGGATTGGTGGTGGCCTGCTGCAGGGTTGGAGGCACTGAGTGTAGCAGTACATGCATGGGATCTTTTGATGGAGGTCAACATTATCTTCATTAGCTCCACCATAGGTTCAGCTCAGTTCAGTCGCTCAGTCGTGTCTGACTCTTTGCGACCCCATGAATCACAGCACGCCAGGCCTCCCTGTCCATCACCAACTCCTGGAGTTCACTCAGACTCATGTCCATCGAGTCAGTGATGCCATCCAGCCATCTCATGCTCTGTCGTCCCATTCTCCTCCTGTCCCCAATCCCTCTCAGCATCAGAGTCTTTTCCAATGAGTCAACTCTTCGCATGAGGTGGCCAAAGTACTGGAGTTTCAGCTTTAGCATCATTCCTTCCAAAGAAATCCCAGGGCTGATCTCCTTCAGAATGGACTGGTTGAATCTCCTTGCAGTCCAAGGGACTCTCAAGATCTTCTCCAACACCACAGTTCAAAAGCATCAATTCTTCGGCGCTCAGCCTTCTTCACAGTCCAACTCTCAC
>NW_011492847.1:290365-290877 GCF_000754665.1 Bison bison bison | reverse complement strand
TTGAATATGCTATCTAGGTTGGTCATAACTTTCCTTCCAAGGAGTAAGTGTCTTTTAATTTCATGGCTGCAGTCACCATCTGCAGTGATTCTGGAGCCCCCAAAAATAAAGTCTGACACTGTTTCCACTGTTTCCCCATTTATTTCCCATGAAGTGATGGGACCAGATGCCACAATCTTAGTTTTCTGAATGTTGAGCTTTAAGCCAACTTTTTCACTCTCCACTTTCACTTTTATCAAGAGGCTTTTTAGTTCCTCTTCACTTTCTGCCATAAGATATGTCTCATCTGCATATCTGAGGTTATTGATATTTCTCCCAGCAATCTTGATACCAGCTTGTGCTTCTTCCAGCCCAGCATTTCTCATTATGTATTCTGCATAGAAGTTAAATAAGCAGAGTGACAATATACAGCCTTGACGTACTTCTTTCCCAATTTGGAACCAGTCTGTTGTTCCATGTCCAGTGCTAACTGTTGCTTCATGACCTGCATACAAATTTCTCAAGAGGCAGGT
>NW_011492847.1:289789-290265 GCF_000754665.1 Bison bison bison | reverse complement strand
CATGAATCACAGCACGCCAGGCCTCCCTGTCCATCACCAACTCTTGGAGTTCACTCAGACTCATGTCCATCGAGTCAGTGATGCCATCCAGCCATCTCATGCTCTGTCGTCCCATTCTCCTCCTGTCCCCAATCCCTCTCAGCATCAGAGTCTTTTCCAATGAGTCAACTCTTCGCATGAGGTGGCCAAAGTACTGGAGTTTCAGCTTTAGCATCATTCCTTCCAAAGAAATCCCAGGGCTGATCTCCTTCAGAATGGACTGGTTGAATCTCTTTGCAGTCCAAGGGACTCTCAAGATCTTCTCCAACACCACAGTTCAAAAGCATCAATTCTTCGGCGCTCAGCCTTCTTCACAGTCCAACTCTCACATCCATACATGACCACAGGAGAAATCATAGCCTTGACTAGATGGACCTTAGTTGGCAAAGTAATGTTTCTGCTTTTGAATATGCTATCTAGGTTGGTCATAACTTTCC
>NW_011492847.1:287091-289689 GCF_000754665.1 Bison bison bison | reverse complement strand
TCTCCCAGCAATCTTGATACCAGCTTGTGCTTCTTCCAGCCCAGCATTTCTCATGATGTATTCTGCATATAAGTTAAATAAGCAGAGTGACAATATACAGCCTTGATGTACTTCTTTCCCAATTTGGAACCAGTCTGTTGTTCCATGTCCAGTGCTAACTGTTGCTTCCTGACCTGCATACAGGTTTCTCGAGAGGCAGGTCAGATGGTCTGGTATTTCCATCTCTTTCAGATTTTTCCACAGTTGATTGTGATCCACACAGTCAAAGGCTTTGGCATAGTCAATAAAGCAGAAATAGATGTTTTTCTGGAACTCTCTTGCTTTTCCGATGATCCAACGGATGTTGGCAATTTGATCTCTGGTTCCTCTGCCTTTTCTAAAACCAGCTTGAACATCTGGAAGTTTACATATTGATGAAGCCTGGCTTGGAGGTTGGCCCCAGGTAAATAGCAGGGAGGGAAAACAGCTCCACCCATCAACAGAAAATTGGATTAAAGATTTACTGAGCATGGCAAAGGAAAAGATGCAAGCATCTGAATACAGCAAGGAGATGTAAGAAAGCCTTCCTCAGCAATTAATGCAAAGAAATAGAGGAAAACAACAGAATGGGAAAGACTAGAGAGCTCTTCAAGGAAATTAGAGATACCAAGGGAACATTTCATGCAAAGATGGGCTCAACAAAGGACAGACATGGTATGGATGTAACAGAAGCAGAAGATATTAAGAAGAGGTGGCAAGAATACACAGAAGAACTGTACAAAAAAGATCTTCACGACCTAGATAAGCACGATGGTGTGATCACTCACCTAGAGCCAGACATCCTGGAATGTGAAGTCAAGTGGGCCTTAGGAAGCATTACTGTGAACAAAGCTATTGGAGGTGATGGAATTCCAGTGGAGCTATTTCAAATCCTAAAAGACGATGCTGTGAAAGTGCTGCACTCAATATGCCAGCAAATTTGGAAAACTCAGCAGTGGCCATAGGACTGGAAAAGGTCAGTTTTCATTCTAATACCTAAGGAAGGCAATGCCAAAGAATGCTCAAACTACTGCACAATTGTACTCATCTCACACACTAGTAAAGTAATGCTCAAAATTCTCCAAGCCAGACTTCAACAATACATGAACCCTGAACTTCCAGATGTTCAGGCTGGTTTTAGAAAAGGCAGAGGAACCAGAGATCAAATTGCCAACATCTGCTGGATCATTGAAAAAGCAAGGGAGTTCCTGAAAAACATCTACTTCTGTTTTATTGACTATGCCAAAGCCTTTGACTGTGTGGACCACAACCAACTGTGGAAAATTCTGAAAGAGATGCGAATGCCAAACCACCTGACCAGCCTCTTGAGAAATCTGTATGCAGGTCAGGAAGCAACAGTTATAATTGGATATGAAACAACAGATTGGTTCCAAATAGGAAAAGGAGTACGTCAAGTATGTATATTGTCACCCTGCTTGTTTAACTTAAAAGCAGAGTACATCATGAGAAACACTGGGCTGGACGAAGCAGAAGCTGGAATTAAGATTGCTGGGAGAAATATCAATAACCTCAGATACAGAGGTGACACCACCCATATGGCAGAAAGCGAAGAAGAACTAAAGAGCCTCTTGATGAAAGTGAAAGAGGAGAGTGAAAATTTTGGTTTAAAGCTAAACGATCAGAAAACAAAGAGCATGGCATCCAGCCCCATCACTTTATGGCAAATAGATAGAGAAACAGTGGAAACAGTGTCAGACTTTATTTTTGGGGGCTCCAAAATCACTGCAGATGGTGACTGCAGCCATGAAATTAAAAGACGCTTACTCCTTGGAAGGAAAGTTATGACCAACCTAGATAGCATATTAAAAAGCAGAGATGTTACATCTAGTCAAGGCTATTGTTTTTTCAGTAGTCATGTATGGATATGAGAGTTGGAGTATAAAGAAAGCTGAGTGCTAAAGAATTGATGCTTTTGAACTGTGGTGTTGGAGAAGACTCCTTAGAGTCCCTTGGACTGCAAGGAGATCCGGCCCGTCCTAAGGGAAATAAATCCTGAATATTCATTGGAAGGACTGATGTTGAAGCTGAAACTCCAATAGTTTTGCCACCTGATGCGAAGAGCTGACTCATTTGAAAAGACCCTGATGCTGGGAAAGATTGAAGGCAGGAGGAGAAGGGGACTCAGTGACTGAATGGACATGAGTTTGAGTAAACTCTGGGGAATTGGTGATGGACAGGGAGGCCTGGCATGCTGCAGTCCATGGGGTCGCAAAGAGTTGGACACGACTGAGCGATTGAACTGAACTGAACTGAATTTGATATTTGCAGAACAGTTTCTGACTAATC
The DNA here is from genome assembly GCF_000754665.1 of Bison bison bison. Lineage (NCBI taxonomy): Eukaryota > Metazoa > Chordata > Mammalia > Artiodactyla > Bovidae > Bison > Bison bison. The sequence goes on along the minus strand of NW_011492847.1, from coordinate 287,364 downwards.
CTGGGGCTAAATTTTCTCATCCTCTTATTATAAGATGATTATAATAATTATATTTTTTATTTGTTGTTGTTCAGTCACTCTGCTGCTGCTACTGCTAACTCGCTTCAGTCGTGTCTGACTCTGTGCGACCCCATAGACGGCAGCCCACCAGGCTCCATCATCCCTGGGATTCTCCAGGCAAGAACAGTGGAGTGGGTTGCCATTTCCTTCTCCAATGCATGAAAGTGAAAAATGAAAGTGAAGTCGCTCAGTCGTGTCCGACTCTTAGCGCTG
>NW_011492847.1:266301-286974 GCF_000754665.1 Bison bison bison | reverse complement strand
CACCAGGCTTCTCTGTCCCTCCCATCTCTTGGAGTTTGCCCAAATTTATGTCCATTGAGTCAGTGATTCCGTCCAGCCATCTCATCCTCTGATGCCCTTTCCCTTCTGACCTCTATCTTTCCCAGCATCATGGTCTTTTGTAATGAGTCACCCATTTTCATCAGATGACCAAAATACTGGAGCTTCAGCTTCAACATCAGTCCTTCCAGTGAATATTCAGCGTTGATCTCCCTTAAGATCGATTGGTTTGATCTCCTTGCTGTCCAAGGGACTTTCAGAAGTCTTTTCCAGCACAACAGTTTGAAGGGCTCAATTCTTTGGTGTTCTGCCTTCTTTACAGTTCAGCTCTCCTATGGAGGATCAAGGAAAGATGAAGGAACAGCAGATTATAGATACCAGATAGATGTAGGTGTCTGGATACCAGAGGGTATGAACTGAGAAATTATGAGGTAATGCTTAGGGAGAGAGATGCTCATTTATAACTCATTTATAACTCCTCAAGGTTATTACTGATCACATGGACACATTGCTATATAATAATACATAATATATATATATAATATTGTATATGATAAATATATAGTATACATATATATATAACATTATATATTGATAATGTTATATATATATATGTTATATGAGTTCCAAGCATCTGTCTCCCTAAGCATTACCTCATAATTTCTCAGTTCATACCCTGTGGTACCCAGACACCTACATCTACCTGGGATCTATAATCTGTTTTTCCCTCTTCTTTCCTTGTCCCTCCATGGTCTCACAGCCCTCATTTGCTCCTTATCTGACTTACACTGTATCATTATAATCACTTACTTGCATATTATCTTCAACTCTTTGGTTCTTTCTGGCTTTGCTGTACTAACTTTCCTGCTCCAATCCTGTGCAGCTGAACCTAGCTGGAAAAACACTCAAAAGCAAGGGTACTGGCCTCATTTGACATCCGTGACTACTAACCTCAAGTGAACCTCAAGATGACCACGATGTTTGCATTTCTCTAGTCCATTCACTCTCTCCATCACTTACTAGAATCAATGGTTCTCAATTAGGGTGATTTCACCCCCAGAGGACATTGGCAATATCTGGAAATAGTTTTTGTTGTCATAACCTGGAGGAGGGAATGTGACTGGCATCTCATAGGTAAAGATCAGGGATGCTGCTAAACATCCTATAATGCACGGACAGCCCACCCTGCCCCACAAAGAATTATCATCCCACAAACATCTGTAGTACTAAGGTTGAGAATCCCTGTGTAAAGCATGTAACATGTTTTCTCTCTTTAAACTTTCCAACACTCTCTCTAATCTGTACTTTCACTAATGGTTTTCTTTTTTCATTTGAAAAGACCAATTTCAAGAGACTTGCTGAAGCTCACATTGGCACTTGCTCACCTTCTTGTATCTGTGCTCTCCTTCCTGTTACTATGGATGGCTATCTCTGGCCCTGGATAAGACAAAGCTCTCTAAACCTATACTGGGTCCCATTCCCTCTCTTCTACTCAGGGACAGACTGCCAGTAGTTTTCCATTTTATGTCTTGAATTCTGATTTCCCCGCTTTGCAGTCGATCATTCCCATCAGGAAAACAATATGCTGATATTATCTCCTATCTTAAAAAATGGAAACAAACAACCCTCCCTAAACCTCTCTTGACTTCACATTTTTTTAAGGGCAGCATGGTCCCTTATTTTTCTCCTCTCATTCTTTCTCAAACGTCTTCCAATCAGATTTTTATCCCCTCCACTCCAGACACGCATTTCTAAGAAATGTTACCAATCATATGTCCATTGTTTAATCTAGTGATCATTTGTCTTTGATTTTCTTGTGCTATCAATGATTTTTTACACAATCACCCTCTTTCTTGAGACCCTTTCTTCACTTGGCTTCAGGACACCATGCTCTTATAATTTTCTTCCTCCTTCACTATCTTTCCTCTCAGTTTTCTTTGTAGCAAGTTACTGAACCTGAGGGGTTCATCCCTGAGGGGATGATGTGTGGGAATCACTAACTTTGTAACCAAGTTGGACAAAAGTATGGTAAGCTGAGGACTTGATATTGACCACTGGTGCCTGAAGTGTGGTAGTCTTGTGGGACTGAGTTCTTAAACCTGTGGCATCTGACACTAGCTCTGGATAGTTAGTGTGAAATTGTAGTACACTTGGTTGGTGTCAGAGAGTTTGGTTGGTGTGAGGAAAAAGCCAATCATTTGGCATCAGGAATGGGATTTTCTAAAACAGCACCAATTCATGGATGATGTTGAAGAAACATTTTAATGGAGAGAACAGTGCCCAGCTGGATTCTACAATAAGATGGTTTATACCAGAAATGGTTTAAAATGGAAACGGTTTATACTAGATTGTGCTACCAAAAGTGTGCACTACACTTAACATTTTGGGGTGCAAAACATGCATTCTAACTCCACTCAGGCCTTTGGCACAAAATGGCAACATGTGTGATAGATTAAATAACACTGGCTCATAAGACAGAAAGGGCTTTAGTGGGGGTAGATGCCAGTCTAGGTATCCTGCCACAAACTGAATTTGTTTCTAAAGAGGAGCACCACTCAAAGGAAAATAATTTTTTAACTAGGAAAAGCCTATCAGAGTGTGTTCTCTTTAGGAGGAAGGCAAAGGGTAGAAGTCAGACTGGGAAGGTAGGAATTTAGCAAAGTGGATCAGTCAAACTCAACATGTAATACTGGATGATTCTAGAAGCCAGTATTGAGAAAGGGCCTGTAGTTGACTATTTTAACACACATGGAGGCTGGAATGGCCTTGGGACAGTTGCCCTCAGTTTTAGCCAAATTTATACATACATTTTATAATTTCTAGCAGTATAGTCTTAGAGTAAAATTTTCAATGTGGTATAAAACACGTTCATTAATAAACACAAATATCTTTAGTCCCACTGTAAAAAAGAAACTAAAAGTAAATAAACCTATGCAAAATAATTAATGTTCAGTATTTGGAAATTATCTAGATTTTCAACAAATGTACATTTTTAACTGGTTTCAGTAGAGCTTTAAGATTTCAAGCTACTGATAAGAGTTTGGAAACTGTTTTTAAGTAGACATATCATAAAACATAATTGTAGTTGGAAATTTCATCTATAAACTTTTATCTTACATCTATTTAATTTATTTGTTCTTAACAATTATGTTTAGATTAGTCACAAAAATTTCATGAGACATTAAAACTATCATTTTAAGTTATCTTTCTGGCTCAGAAGGTAAAGAATCTGCCTGCAATACAGGAGGCCCAGGTTCAATTACTGGGTTGGGAAGATCCCCTGGAGAAGGGAATGGCAACTCACTCCAGTATTCTTGCTTAGAGAACAGAGGAGCCTGGCGGCCTACAGTCCATGGAGTTGCAAAGAGTTGGACACCATTGAGTGACTTTCACTTTCACTTTCTTGCTGACTAATTCTGTGACAGAGATGACATGAGTTTGTTTGACTGTTAGTAAACCTAGGTCGAAAAAATTATTATATTTAATGCCGATAACTCTAAAGACATGCCTGTTTTAATTAAACCAAAAAGCATAAACTAGCTTTAATTTACTGAAGAATATCCTAAATTGTGTGAATTTAAAAAATAATTGTGTTAGTTTTTATATTTCTGAGAGTATACTTGATTTATACAAATGCTTGTCTTTAATCCAATTAAATAGATGTCTTTGCAAACTAATTTTTACAATACCATTTGGGCGGCTTCCCAGGTGCTGCGAGTGGTAAAGAATCTGCCTGCCAATGCAAGAGATTCAAGAGACGCAGGTTCAATCCCAGCATCAGGAAGATCCCCTTGAGTAGTAAATGGTAACCCATTCAGTATTCTTGCCTGGATAATCCGATGGACAGAGGAGCCTGGTGGACTACAGTCCATGGGGTCACAAAGAATCAGACATAACTGAGCACATAAACACACACACCCCATTGGGAAGTGGAAAAAAATCACATTTATAATATACACACATAGCCATGGCTTCCCTCGTAGCTCAGTCAGTAATGAATCTGCCTGTAGTGCAGGAGACCCAGATTCAATTCCTGGGTCGGGAAGATCCCTTGGAGAAGGAAATGGAAAGCCACTCCAGTATTCTTGCCTGGAGAATCCCATGGACAGAGGAGCCTGGCAGGCTACAGTCTGTCGGGTCGCAAGAGTTGGACATGACTTAGCGTCTAAACCACCACAGACATATATAAACATACAAATGTGCTAAAAGATCTTAAGACTTTTGTTTTAAACTTGTAGCCATAAGACAGGTACAGTAATTTATAACTTACTAGTTTATAAAAGAACAGTTAGATCAAAATCATGTTTCTAGCAGGTGGAGTAAGTTTACCTTCTCAGATGGTGAAAATTTTTACTAGTATTTGTGGAAGAGACTTTTCAGATTTTTTAAGGCCTAGTTTTCAAAGTAGGTTTTCCTTTTTCCCCTTCCTTCTTCTGATAAGAAATACCTTGATTACTGAAGAAGACCAGGTAGAAACCTTACATTTCAAAAGATACAGAGAAAGAATGTAAGTTCCACCAAGAGAGACTTTTGTTCCATAAGTCTTATTGTTCAGTCACTCAGTCATGTCTGACTCTGCAACCCACGAATGGCAACATGTCATTCTTCCCTGTCCTTCACTATCTCCCGGAATTTGCTCAAACTCATGTCTATTGAGTCAGTGATGCCATCCAACCATCTCATCCTCTGTTGTCCCCTTCTCCTCCTGCCCTCAATCTTTCCCAGTGTCAGGGTCTTTTCCAAGAGTCCTTTTTCAGGGTCTTTACAAAAATCACAAGCCTTTGAAATGACTATGGAGATTTTGAGATTGGTTAAAAGACAGATGAACTTTGAATTGTTTTTAGAGCCATATTTCTTTTCTTATAAAGATGAGATTTGAAAGATAAGTACAGTTATTTTTAATTCCTCAAAGAATTGAGTTAGAAACTGAATAATGCAAAGAGGCTGCTCCACCCATTGAACTACATTACCTCAGTTTGCTTCTTTATTTCAAGGAGAAGATCTTCAACTAAAATGGAAATTAAAAATTTCCTATGTCCTAGATTCAGAGCTGGTGTCTTTGGAATGTTTTAGTAAATCCTTCCCTAAAGGTTTCAGAATGTTTTTCTTTCCCTCTGGGCACATGAATTCATTTTAGCTTAGGGAGAAAGCCTCAGAAAAAGTTCTTTTCAGGCTTTGAATATCAGCTTCTAATTTGGTCAACTTCTGACCATAGAGTTACTTAAAAAAATTCTCTCAAATATCTTGTTAAGTTTCAGCCAGGAAAAGCAGTAAATATTCCTGGCAGGGCTGAACAACACTTTGGACACAAGAGATATCCCCACAAATGGCGCAAAACACACCATCCACCCAAGATCCAGAGTCACTCACTCTCAAAGATAGCTTAGAGAAAGAGACTCAGATCATTCCCTTGAGAGCTAGCAACAGCTTGAAGGACCCTAGCTGCAAATGGGAGTACATTTCTAGCCACTAATGGGATGCAACTGATATTTATGTTTAGCCATATATTTGGCCATGTCAACTGATGGTTGTCAAGCCAAGTTCTCAGGACACAAAATGAGGCAAACCAGATGGCAATACCTGTTCCTGGTGGACAAAGACTTGACAACAAATGGATACCTGAAAGCAAATTCTTGATTCACAATTCAAAGATCTAATTCTTCCAAACTATTTTGCTTGCCAATTTGAATTTGGAAAGAAAGGGATAATGTGAAAGTCTACCTTTCTCTCTCAACTAGGCACCAGATGGAAATCTGGGACCGCTGACTTGGGTAAGGATCTTCTCATCCTTTATAGGTTTCTGTCCGTTTTCCCAGAATTCTGTCTGAGGGTTCTAGAGCAAGTGGAGATATTCCAGCAGGTCTCATTCTGGTGCCATAAACTGTAGAGAATGAAAAAATAATTTTTCCTCTACCCTTTGTGTTGTATGTTTGGCTGAGACCCCATTTTCTCTAGGGCATCTCATAAATATTAACAGTAAGCTTACAAGGTTAAAAGTTCTCTTCTGTGACTACTTGAATTCAAGATTATTTTGGTAAGGTTAACCTGTTTGTTCAGCCTTAGAAATTGGACTGGATCCAGGGTCAGTCAGAGCCACTCTGCCCCCAGAACCAATCTGGTTTTAAAGGCAGATCCAGTCCAATTCTGGCTGTTTCTGGACCCAATCCAGAAAAAGAAATACTCAGGTGAAGTCTGAAAGCTCATACTGCAAAATCTGCAGAGCCAGGATCTGAGAGGGACTTACCCATGACCTCCAGAGACATCAGGAAACCAGCAAGCTCAAGGGGCTCAACAGGTGCTCATGCCTGGTTGCTTATTGCTCCTGGGGACAGTTGGCATCTCCTTCAATTCTCTCTTCTGACACTGTTAAAAGATAAACTGAAGCATATTAAAGATTTAAACAGTTTGGGTGAAAATCGGTTTGAATTGTGCAGCATTCCATCTGGAATGGATGGAAAGGAACTCTGAATAGCTATACAAAATGAAAGACTTTTACAGGTAGCAGGGAATGGGAACTATGCAAAAAAAGCTGCTTGGTTATTGCAAAGTTACTTTCCTTTAGGGGATGGCAAGGGTCTGTCTGGCAGACTTACCTAACTACTGCTGATCGGGTGATTACTGATTGGCTTAAGATTCCATTTCTGGAAGAGTCAGACTGTAATTAAGTCAGGTCTTGGTCTGATGACATGAGGCTTAGCATAAATCATTCCATTTTGGGCTTGTTTTGTTTTTTAACATTAGCAACTGGTATCTGAAGTGGGGCAGTCTCATGGGAGTAAACTATAAAACCTGTGGAGTCTGATGCTAACTCTAGGTAGTTAGTGTCAGAATTGAATTGTAAGACACATTCTTCATGTTGGAAAGTAGAATTGATTGGTGTGAGAAAAAACCTACCCATTTTGTGTTTGTCCAAACTCTAAACACTGATTGCTCCAAGGCTTAGCCCTGGATCTCTTCTCTGCCCTGTCTACTCTGGCTCCTGATTGGAGAATGCATCTGGTTTCATGACTTCAAATATTATCTATACATTCTTGAATCCCAGGTTTTGATTACCAGCCTGAATTTTATCATCAATTTCAGACTCTTTATTATCCAGGTGCCTTCTTTATATATCCACTTAGATGTCTAGTGCATGTTTCAAACTTAGCATGTGTGAAGCCAAACTCCTGCTCTTTCCTCCCCAAGCTTCTCCTTTCATACTTTTTCTCACAGGTGACAAATTCATCTTTTCAGCTACCACAGCCAAAAGCTCAGGTGTTATCTTTGTCTCCTTTTTTCGTGATCTCACATCTTATGTCCAGTCTATCAACAAATCCAATCACCTCTGCTTTGAAAAACATCAGAATCTGACAATTCCTCACTGTTTTCATATCTACCATCCTGATCAAGCCACTGTTATCTTTTACTTGGAATATTGCAAAATGCACAATATTGGTCACCTGTCTTTTATACTTGCTGAAGCTAGTTAATTTTAGATGCCTTTCATTTAACTTGGAGTAAGATCTGAAGTTCTTAAAATGGCTTAGAAGGCTGTAGATGATGTAGTTCCCATTTTAACCCACCTATATCCTGCCCATTCTTGACATGCCATCCCTGGCTTTGCTATTTTTCTGACACACCTGGCTTGCTCTTGTCTTAGGATCTTTACGCCTACTCTTTCCTCACTCTTACTATTATTCCCTCAAATATTCCAGTGGCTCTCCCTCATCTTATTCAAATATCTGCGGAAATATATCCTTCTCAGTAAAGCCTACTCTGGCCATTCTATTTAAAATTGAAAATACAGTCAGTCATACCATTTTGTGTAACTTTTTCTTGCCATGCTTTTCTTCATAACACCTATACCCAGATGTTATAGCATGTTTTACTTAAAAATATATTCCTATATAAGCATGTAAACTTCATAAATGTCAGGATTTTTTTTTGGTCTGTTTTTTTCCTACTGCAGTATCCTTAGCACCTAGAGCAGTCCCAGGAACATAGCAGATTTATGATAAATGTATATTAGAAGGATGAATGGATAAGAAAAGTGTAAATGGATCTTGAAGAAACTATTCAATGATACAAAATCTGGCTGCCTTAAGAAAAAGTCCTAAATGACAGTATTGGGGAGAAAACATTTCAGTAAATGTAGTGGTGAAAAAGGGAACCAACAGCTGTTGACTACTTTGTTCTAGGTACTATGCCAGTTTCTTCATGTCTGGGTGTGTGCTCAGTTACTAAGTTGCGTCTGACTCTTTGCAACCCCATGGACTGCAGCCCGCCAAGTTCCTCTGTCCCTGAAATTTTCCAGGCAAGAATACTGGAATGAGTTGCCATTTCCTCCTTCAGGGAATCTTCCCAACCCAGAGGTAGAACCTGTGTCTCCTGCAAATGTGGATTCTTTACCACTGAGCCACTGGGAAGCCCTTCAAAGCTAGTACTGATTTCACATATCATAAGCTTTCTACATTAACCATGTTTCTTACAAAGAGGCAGATAAAGAAAATAAGATGGGTCATTAGTGCCATAACGTCCTCTGATGGACATCAATGAGTTTTGACATTTCTTTTACATAGTTTCTTAAAAATATTTATATCTAAAAATAATCACGTATAAGGAGTTGGATAATATTTCTAGAAACATAATTGTCAATTGTTTAATCAACATTGTGTCATAATTATATTATATCCTTTATTTTAGGATCTGTTGTTGGGGAAAGCATTTCAAGGTTTTACTTTTTTTAAATTGAAGTATAGTTGATTTACAGTATTATATTAGAATCTGGTATACAGCAAAGTGATTCAGTTTTATATATATATATATATTCTTTTTCAGAGTTTTTTCCCTTATAAATTATTGTAAGGTTTTACACGATAGGTTTACAAGGTATTACATTTTTGATCACTAATTCCCTACTCTACTACACAGTAGGACCTGGTTATTTATCTATTTTACATATGGTAATGTATGTTTGTTAATCTCAAGATCATAATTTATCCATCCCCCTAACGTTGTGTTACTGTTGTGTAGAGTGAAATTACATTTAAATATTAACTGCAAACTGACAGCATTGTTTGACATTTTAGAAAAATGTTTATATCCCTGATTTACATAATTTTCAAAGGTTGCATCACCTTATACATTTTGAGACAGCTGCTATTTTCTGTCCTGTTGCGGTCATGCATTGTATAAAATCTAGGGCAACATTACTCACTTTCTCTTGAATTTGTTGTGTGTACCCATGGAGACATTTACTAATCCCTATTCTCAAAAACTGCGAAAAGGTGATTATATTTACCCTTTTAATAGAGAAAGTGAGAAAGCAGGTAGTGTTCTGTTAATGCAGTTGATTATATAGACATGTTTTGTTTTGGAAGCAGGAAATTAAATATGCCTCACAATGTATAGGTTTACATTTTATTTTTGACTTTATCATCATCAGTTTAGGACAAGAGAATAAATTATTTTGTATGCTAATAGAGGTCACAGAGCAGTGACTTGATACCAATGTCTGATGATTCATACCAGGCCTTTTATTCTGTAACCTTTTAAAAGACATTTATTAACTTTTGTGGAATATCTTCCTATGAGACATGAGAAAGGTTTATCATATGGAACAAACTCAAAGAAAATTATTAACTTGTGTGAGGTTGAACAGCACAAAAATCAATGGTCCATTAATCTGAATGGCAGCTGTAGATAATTATAATGAAGAAGTGATGTTTGTTTATGTTAACAGGATCTCAAAAGTCTTTGGATCCATGTACTAGCAACACTGAAAAATAGAAGTTATAAAAAAAAGTTAGAAATTGAAAGCATGTTATAATCACAACTTGGAACACTCTAGTCATTAAAAATTGTAACATTAAAGGATTAAGTGAATATGGGAAATTGTTTCACAATATGATGGCAGATAAAATGGTTACATGACAAAGTGTATAATATGGTATGCTTTTTGTACATATATATTCTTATTTACACATGAATATGAAAAATGTTGAGAGCTTATGCTTGAGAGGTAATGTCTTTCTTAAGGTCAATGTAGTAACCTCAATAATTTTACTGAATCAATTGTTGGCTGAGAGGTGGTCAGGGTGGTGTGGGGCTACTTCACATAGTCATTCAAGGATTCAGGCTGGCATAGGTTCCACTATCTTTAACTCAGAATTTCCAGTGTCCTGTGGACACTGACTATCAATTGGCAGATGGGAAAAGAGGGAAAGTGGAAGATCTCTGGAATGTTTTATGGGTTAGGCTAACAGTGTTCTCCCATATTGACCAGAGTTCAGTTCTATGGCCTTATCTAATTGTAAGAAGGGTAGGAAGTGTGGTTGGCCTGTATGCTCAGGAGAAAAAGGGTTTTGGTATATCCAGAGCAGTCTCTGGTTAGATCCTGGATCATGTGTATAGTCATTCTCATGCTTTACTGTGTTTTTAAGTTGTCATTGGATTTGCTAGGACTCTGCTTCAGTCAAACAGCATTATATATCATCATTTGATTTTGTAACCAATTCTCATTACTGTTGCCACCACCATAACTTGATTCTGGCAGTATGGTTCTATATGAAGAAACCTAGGAACAGGTTTTTGGTATTTCATTGGCCCACTTACACTCTGTGTGTTAACCATTATTCCGTTGTGAGTCAGAGTCTTGACAATTTACCACCAATCCCCTTTGCCTTATAAGCTACAAATCATTATAATAAACAACCCCAGGAATAAAATGGCTAATTGAAGTCACACATAAGTTTTATGTACTAGACAGTGCATAGTAGGTGTTAGAGGAATGCTCCTTGACTGACATATAGTCTTCCTATATTTTTCAGTGTGGTGTTCTTTCCAGTCCATAATCTAAGAGCCCCTGGAACGCACAGACAATGCTTTCATTCTGTAAGTCTCTTTTGGTGTGTGTTTGCTTAATTAGTTCTTAGTCTCTTTCTGCCATACAGTGGGGAATATCTTACATGGTGGCTCAAACAGTAAAGAATCTGCCTGCAATGAAGGAGACCTGGTTTGATTCTTGGATTGGGAAGATCCTGTGGAGAAGGGAATGGCTACTCACTCTAGTATTCTTGCCTGGAGAATTCTATGGACAGAGGAGCCTGGTGGAGTACAGTCTATTGGGTTACAAAGAGTCAGACATGATTGCATGGCTAACACTTGCACTTTGGGCTTCCCAGGCAGCACTAGTGGTAAAGAACCCACCCGCCAACGCAGGAGACATAAGACACAGGTTCGATTCCTAAGTCAGGAAGATCCTCTCAAGGAGGGCATGGCATCCCACTCCAGTATTCTTGTCTGGAGAATCCCTTGGACAGAGGAGCCTGGTGGGCTATAGTCCATAGGGTTTCAAAGAGTTGGACACGACTGAAGTGACTTAGATATAGCACACACGCATACCAACTTATGTGCTTAAGGCCAAGTGGAAAGATCTCTAGATTTAGAGGTTGAAGCTAATGTTGGGAAATAACTGGTGTCAGACAGGTCCATGGACACGGTGGCCTTCACTAAATCTTTTCTTGGGTGATTTAGACAAGTAATTTCTCTTCTCTGTCCATGATATCTTCCTCTGTAAAATGAAGGCAATACTAATAACATCTTTTCTATCTCTAGTATCCCTGTGAAGATCAAAGTATTATTAGTTTTCACTTATAAATTTAAAAGATGTATGTGATCTATTTGGGCTTTAGAAATATAGGCTTTTACATATTCAATTAAATTCTTTATGAAGATAATCTCCATTATCTTTCAAGATCCATTCTTTTGTCTTCTCCATTCTTCTCTGTTTCCTAGGAGGCTGATCTCTATGGATTATTATCAGTTAGGCGCTCTTGCCCTTTGGATCAGGCCAAAGGCCAGTGCCAGCTAGAGACTGGATGGCTGGAAAAGAGAGATTTTGGAGTATTTACTCCACAACTTCTTTTCCACAGGGTTGTATACTGGCAGCGGCTGCATTTTTTTTTTTTTTTTAACCAAAGAAGACTCCTTTGGCCAACTCCTGCCTGGCAGGCTTCTACAGTTATAGACTTCTCCACGTTCCTATGATGGCTTTCTCTCTTGCCCTTTCAAGCCTAGGGATGATAGCAGTCTCCTTTGGTTTTTTTTTTTGTCAACCCTTATGGTTTCCTTTATTTTGCCCACACCTTTGTAAGTGACCCTTCATTGAACTGAGATTATTCACCCCTTTTGAGTGTGTCATCTGTGTGCTGTTGGGGCTCTGACCTATATGTAATCCAAAGACATCTGTACTGCATCGTCACATAATGTGCCATGCTTAAGAAAATGATGGTGGTTAATCCATGAGCGGTAACAAGATATTTCTTCAGAGATGGACGTAATCTTCATATTCTCCTGTATGTATTATGCAAAATCAATGCAGACTAAGTCTATATACAGGAAATTGAAACAAAATTCCTGACATTTAGGGCCTTAAAATTTCATAGATGTCATCAACGTAGGAAAAAGCAGTGGAAGGGCATGTAAACACTGAGAAATTTCAGAGATGTTATTTACAACTTGCACAGATGGTGTGTATGCCCAATAATATCCACTTTCATCGAGGTCAGCAACTAGCAGAAGGCCCTGCAGTTCTCTCCTGCTTGGGAAACTTTTGGGCCCCTCCTCAAAGAAGTTGTGTTTTTCCTCTGAAGATTTCACCTTTGGTGCCCTTTCTTCAAAGTGTTTCTCTGGTATAACACAGGGGTTTAATATGTAATAAGGTTGACCTTACATCTCAGTTTGACTGAGACAGTTTTAATTTAATTAAGTACCAGCTTAATTATTAGTGGCACCCTTTTACACCTTAAAAGTGTTCCAGTTTGAATGATAAATTATATCGTCTCCTGTGTATAGGGATTTGTTACTGCTGTTTGTAGAGATCTTGGATATAAGTTATGTATGACCTGTAAGTTTCAAATACACAGCCTCATTCTGCTACTGCTTCATTTATATAGACTCTTCTATGGGCATATGTGGTTCTTGGTTTGTTTATGTTACTGGCTACCCAGGTATGGTAGGTTTAATTCTCTGGTCACTTAGTTTTGCTTTCTTGGCCTATTGATTTAGCTGTCAACTCCAGGTTGAAATAGGCACTCTCTTTAGGCATTTCAACCTTATTTAAGTTCCAGCATTCCTTTCTAAAGCAGCAAAGTTTTTGTCTTTCTTAATGATAAGCCCTTTTTTGATAGTTTGAATAGCAATAATTTTTTTTTTTCCTTTTGTGGAAGTCATTCTGAATTGTTTTATTTCTTCACTTTTTCCATACCATTCTCTTCTCCAGTTTTAAATGTGTCATGATGCTTCTGTATGGGCTTCCCAGGTGGCTCAGTGGTAAAGAATCCACCTGCCAATACAGACGATGCAAGAGACACAGGTTTGATCCATGAGTCAGGAAGACCCTTTGGAAATGGCAACCCACTCTTGTATTCTTTCCTGGAGAATTCTTTCCATGGGCACAGGAGCCTAGCGGGTGACAGTCCGTGGGGTCCAAAGTGTCGGACATGACAGAGCACGCATGCACAATACTTCAGGATATCTCTACCTAACATGTAGAATTTGTTTCTTATTTTTCAAGTTGTTCGTGTTTTTGAACTCTATTTCTCTTTAAAAAGTCAACATTTCACTTTACAATTACATTCCCTCTGTCAAATCATAAGTATAATTCTCCCACATTTTGTTCAGTATAAACACTCATAAATTAAAAATCCACATTACAATTGTGTCAGCTCTGGGAGACAGCAGAATTTTGATTTTCCTTGGAAGTTTGAGGAGAGGAGTTTTCTTTGTAATACATCATTGAAGATTTCTGAAATAAACCATAGGCAGAATTTTATCTTTTGCAGTCACCACCGCATAATCAGAGATAGAAAGTTTATTAAGTCTCTGAGATAGGATACATAAAAGTTAAATAACCTGATTACTGCATGGAATTTTCCTTTTAGCAATTAGTATTTGTTAAATAACCATCTGGTTGTGAAATGTTTATTATCAATAAAATACTTCATGTTTTTAAAGATGTTGAATAAGCATTAAAATATTTGTTGCTGTCATTTACCCTAGTTTGTATAATATCATATATGAAATGAGTCGCCAGTCCAGGTTTGATGCATGATACTGGATGCTTGGGGCTGGTGCACTGGGACGACCCAGAGGGATGGTATGGGGAGGGAGGAGGGAGGAGGGTTCAGGATGGGGAACACGTGTATACCTGTGGTGGATTCATGTTGATATATGGCAAAACCAACACAATATTGTAAAGTTAAATAAAAAAAAGAACAAAAAATAAAATAAAATAAAATAGCTTAGTCAAAACATTTATTTTGTCATTTATTTACCCATATACTCATTCTGTCAACAGTTATTAATTGAGCACTTACTGTATATCAGGTGTTGTGTTGGGCACTGAGGATGAAATGATGAATGAGAAAGCCACAGTCATTTGCTGTCAGGGAGCTTATAGACTTGTGGAAAGCAAATAAGTCCCTAACAAAAAGTGTGATAAGGAAGATACAGGTGTAGAAGTTGCAGGAGGAGGAGGTTGGAGAAGGAAAAATGTGAAAAGCATTAGAGGAAGAGAGAATAGCATGTGTCCATTGGTCAGGGAGAATTGGACCTATTCAGGGAACCAAATAGTCTGGCTGGAATGTAGAGCGTGAGTGGTGGTGAGATGAGGCTGGCGTGGAAGCTGGGGGCTTACAGGTTGTAAGCTGGGGGAGGAGTTAGGACCTAATGGTGAGAGCAGTGGGGATATGTGAATAATTTGACATCCAGAGCCTTTGGGGATCTGGCCCAACATGATTTTCTGAGATATAGTCCTACCATTTATCAATATATTGCTCCAGGTTCAGGCCGAGAAGATCATGGGCTGTTGCTTTTCAGTGAAAATCCTCTTCCATCCTTTTGCAGAGACTGTCTGCTCCAACTTTCCTTGATTTTCACAGTTGGGAAATACCTTCTTTCTGTTTTGAACTCCCACTGCTCTTTGTACCTGTCTTATGGGCTTTCTTTGCAAACCCATGGACTGTAGCCCACCAAGCTCCTCTGTCCATGGAATTCTCCAGGCAAGATTATTGGAGTGGGTAGCCATTGCCTTCTCCAGGGGATCTTCCTGACCCAGGGATCAAATCCAGGTCTCCCACAGGCAGATTCTTTATCATATGAGCCACTAGGGAAGCCCCCTTATGGGCTTACCTTATTGCTTTCTATATGTTTATGGTATATCTTAGCTTTTTGCTAAACAATGTCTTGATAATGCTTCATCTATTTCAGCTGTCTTTATCTCTGAGAGTGATTATCTAAGAATTACTGTGAATTTATTTGGTACATATTCATCTCCAGTTAATCCACTGCAGTTGGAAACATTCTCTCTCTCATGGACCAGATACTGAACTTCTGGAATATTCTTCCTTTTCTTCATCCTAAGTGTTTTGCCGCATCCTTGGTGCACAGGGAGTTAGCATAACATTCCTACTGTGACCTCGGCAGAGAAAAGATGGCACTGATGCCTTTGGGGCACTGTGGCAGCAAGCTGCTTTCTATTATTGCAGTGACCGGGCACATCACCTCCTTGAAATGGAACAGGAGGAGGAAAAATTGATATAATGAACAGACAACTGGACCAGCAGACAGCCCACTAGATTGTGGACTCCTGGATCTATCTGGGAGGAATTGGAAGGAGATTAGAGTTTTTGTGAAACAGGTGGGAGTTAATCTAGAGAAATATTTTTGTAGGACTGCCTTCATCTTTTAGTTTTTACCACAGACTGGTATGCATGGTAAGCATGTCAATTATATTTCATTTGTTTCCTCAAAGGTACTTATAAATGTCCTCTAGGAGGGTGATCCTAATCCTGCACGGTTAGGGAAGCACAGATACCATCTAATGTGACTGGAGTCAGGTACTAGCAATATGACATTGGAGACATGCAGCTGGTCTGCAGCTCTAAACTACCACCTCAACTTAGGGGCTGTGGGGGCAGGGGGCAGCACTAGCCTCTCTCCAGGGGTGATCAGGGTTCTGGGGCCCACTCAGTGTATTTGTAGCTTATGAAGTGGTGGACTTAGCCAGATTAGCCTTATCAGTGTTGAAGGGAGCACCAGTTCTTTTCCTGACTTGATGGGGAGCTGGAGTCCAGATATTTCTGTAGATCAGTTTTGCTTGTTTTAAGCCCTTGGCCATTTCCAGTTTCCATTGAGTTTTGCAGGAGGCCAAACTTCCCTCTGAGAGGTTATGCTGTCAGTTCAGTTCAGTTGGTCAGTCATGTCCGACTCTGCGACCCCATGAACCACAGCACGCCGGGCCTCCCTGCCTATCACCAACTCCCGGAGTTCACTCAAACTCATGTCCATCAAGTCAGTGATGCCATCCAACCATCTCATCCTCTGTTGTCCCCTTCTCTTCCTGCCCCGAATCCCACCCAGCATCAGGGTCTTTTCAAATGAGTCAGCTCTTCACATCAGGTCGCCAAAGTATTGGAGTTTCAGCTTCAACATCAGTCCTTCCAATGAACACCCAGGACTGATCTCCTTTAGGATGGACTGGTTGGATCTGCTTGCAGTCCAAGGGACTCTCAAGAGTCTTCTCCAACACCATAGTTCAAAAGCACCAATTCTTCAGCGCTCAACTTTCTTTATAGTCCAACTCTCACATCCGTACATGGCTACTGGAAAATAGGTAGCCTGTAGGAGATGGATTTTGGACCAATTTTCTCTTACTCTCTCCCTTTCTAAACGTGTGAAATTAAAGATGTTGAAAATGTTTTTTACCTTTTAACATATGACTTATTTTATTCTGCTGTGCAATACTTAGCTCTATAAAAGACACAATTGAGTTCTCAGCTTTTAACTTAAAAACTTGTATTTTTATTATTATGAAAGTAGAAATGTTTTGTAGAAAAATTAACATAATATAAAAGAAGAAAAACAGAGGAAATGTTTTTCCATAATTTTTTTCTCTCTCTAGACAAAAGCATACACATATACACACAAATGTGTATAGTTTGGTAACAATAAGCTAAATGTGAATAGAAATTTAATGTACCTTAGAGTTCATTCAATGCTCTCAATGCACCTCAAATGATAAACTTATTAACTAAGAAATAGTGTCTAATGATCTAGAAAGCCCATATTATCTGTGAAGTAATCGTGTGGCAGAGGTCACCATGAGATGGTGACTCAGATCATGCTGGTAGTTTCTCTAATGTAGTGTCCATTTTTGTCTATGTTGGATAAGGGTCTTCCCAGATAAGCCTATCTGTAAATAACCTCAAACTAAGGTTTTGCTGTTCCACTTGGGGGGAAAATACTTCTCTGGGTGCAACTACTGAGAGTTAGCTTGTTGAGTCAGTATTATTAATTGATGCTCTAAAGAGTATTGATTCTCTTCTTTGAGTCAAGGAATTTTGGAGCAATTTGTTAGATACAATATATTGCTTAATAAGATAGAATTAAGTTTTAATTTTTTTCTCTTTCTTATCACTAAGAGTTTTTAAGAAAAATGTAAGCCACAGAAAAGATATTGACTCCCAACTACCTAAAAGGAAATTACAAGGATGCAGGGAAGGAGTAATCTGTCGGGAGAAGATGAGACAATTCTTCCATAATTTGTAGAGATCATCAAAGCAGTGTTCTTGGATGGTAAAGCTTCTTGTTCGTTGCCAAGCTTGTATGGCATATCACTGAGATTTAACATTTATTATTACTGACATTGCATGGATTTTGGATAAAAACACTGGTTTGTGAACTTGAAATCTAAATGAAATCACTTCCAAACATTGAAGAAATGATGGCTTTTAGGAGTGCCAAACTGATTCAAGATGAAATGCTTGCAAAGAGCTCGCAACAAGCAATTTCAAAGTGGTCAAGAAAAGAATAAATAAGATATTTTAGATACAAAGTTTATTTTCTGAGTAGTTGACATCTGGTATGTGAATAGCTTTCTTATATGGAATGCAATATACAGAATTATGGCAGTGTTCCATAAAAGATGATTTTAACGTGTCAGTGCTTTCAAATTCAGGCATTTTTATTATTATGCATCACATGTCTAACTAGGGATTGTAAATACAAAATGATTTAGCTCTTTTTCATCACTTGGAGTCACAAGTGTGAGTAGCTCATATACTCTAACATAGAAACAATAATGTCCTGAGAAACTTTCTTTACTCCCTATTTCTAAGAGTCTGTATTTTTAGATTCCATGTAAAAGTGAGTCATATAGTATTTGTCTTTCTCTAATTTATTTCACTTAGCATAATACACCCAAAGTCCATCTATGTCGTAAAAAATGGCAGGATTTCATTCCTTTTTATGGCTAGATAATAGTTCATTTCAAGAAAACATCACATTTTCTTTATCAGTTTGTCTGCCATTGGGCACGTAGCTTGTTTCCCCATCATGGCTACTGGAGTTTCTTTTAGGCAGTATATAGTGGAGTCTTTTATTTTTTTGATCCCTCAGCCACTCTAAATTTTTTGATTGGGACATTTCATTCATTTGCATTTCTAATAATTACTAATAGGTAAAGTCTTACCAAGGCCATGTTGTTAATTGCTTTCCTGCTGTTTTGTAGTTCCTTTGTTCCTTTCTTCCTCTCTTGTTGTCCTTTGTGAACTGTTGATTTTTATAGTTAGTATACTTTGATTCTTTTCTTTTTATCTCGTGTGTATCTACCATAGGCATTAGTTTTGTGGTACCTTGAGGCTTACTGGGGTTTACCAGATGGTGCTAGTGGTAAAGAACCCACCTGCTAATGCAGGTAGACTTAAGAGACGCGGCTTTGATCCCTGGATCAGGAAGATCCTCTGGAGGAGAGCAAAACCCACTCCAGTATCCTTGCCTGGAGAATGACATGGACAGAGGAGCCTGGCAAGCTTCAGTCCATAAAGTCGCACAGAGTCGGACACAACTGAATCGATTTTACACGCACGCACGAGGCTCACTTGTAACATCCTATGGATACAGCAGTCGTTTGTTTTAAATTTATTTTTTATTGAAGTATAGTTGAATTGCAATGTTGTATTCAGTTCAGTCAGTTCAGTTGCTCAGTCATGTCTGACTCTTTGCAACCCCATGAACTGGAGCATGCCAGGCCTCCCTGTCCATTACCAACTCCTGGAGTTCACTCAAACGCACATCCATCGAGTCGGTGATGCCATCCAGCCATCTCATTCTCTGTCGTCCCCTTCTCCTCCTGCCCCCAATCCCTCCCAGCATCAGGGTCTTTTCCAATGATCACCTCTTTGCATGAGGTGGCCAAAGTACTGGAGTTTCAGTTTAGCATCAGTCCTTCCAAAAAACACCCAGGACTGATCTCCTTTAGAATGGACTGGTTTGATCTCCTTGCTATCCAAGGGACTCTCAAGAGTCTTCTCCAACACCACAGTTCAAACTAGGTTGGTCATAACTTTCCGTCCAAGGAGTAAGTGTCTTTTAATTTCATGGCTGCAATCACCATCTGCAGTGATTTTGGAGCCCAGAAAAATAAAGTCTGACACTGTTTCCACTGTTTCCCCATCTATTTCCCATGAAGTGATGGGACCAGATGCCATAATCTTAGTTTTCTGAATGTTGAGCTTTAAGCCAACTTTTTCACTCTCCTCTTTCTCTATCATCAAGAGGCTTTTTAGTTCCTCTTCACTTTCTGCCATAAGGGTGGTGTCTTCTGCATATCTGAGGTTACTGATATTTCTCCCGGCAATCTTGATTCCAGCTTGTGCTTCATCCAGCTCAGCGTTTCTCATGATGTACTCTGCACAGAAGTTAAATAAGCAGGGTGACAATATTATTAGTTACTGCCATACAGCAAACCAACTCAGTTATACATGTACATATACATATTATCTCCTCTCGGCTGCTCCAGCACTGCTCAGCCACTGCTCGCTGCTTTATTGACTATGCCAAAGCCTTTGACTGTGTGGATCACAATCAACTGTGGAAAGTTCTGAAAGAGATGGGAATACCAGACCACCTGACCTGCCACTTGAGAAATCTGTATGCAGGTCAGGAAGCAACAGTTAGAACTGGACATGGAACAACGACTGGTTCCAAATAGGAAAAGGAGTACCCAAGGCTGTATATTGTTACCCTGCTTATTTAATTTATATGCAGAGTACATCATGAGAAATGCTGGGCTGGATGAAGCACAAGCTGGAATCAAGATTACTGGGAGAAATATCAATAACCTCAGATATGCAGATGACACCACTCTTATGGCAGAAAGTGAAGAAGAACTAAATAGCCTCTTGATGAAAGTGAAGGAGGAGAGTGAAAAAGTTGGGTGAAAATTCAGCATTTGGAAAACAAAGATTATGGCAGCTGGTCCCATTAGTTCAGTTCAGTTCAGTTTAGTTGTTCAGTCGTGTCAACTCTTTGTGATCCCATGAACTGCAGCACGCCAGGCCTCCATAGCCATCATCAACTGCTGGAGTCTACCCAAACCTATGTCCATTGAGTCGGTGATGCCATCCAACCATCTCATCTTCTGTCATTCCCTTCTCTTCCTGCCCTCAATTTTTCCCAGCAGCAGGGTCTTTTCAAATGAGTTATCTCTTTGCATCAGGTGGCTAAAGTATTGGAGTTTCAGCTTCAATATCAGTCCTTCCAATAAACACCCAGGACTGATCTCCTTTAGAATGGACTGGTTGGATCTCCTTGCAATCCAAGGGACTCTCAAGA
>NW_011492847.1:265718-266201 GCF_000754665.1 Bison bison bison | reverse complement strand
GGAGTCGGTGATGCCATCCAGCCATCTCATCCTCTGTCGTCCTCCTCCTCCTGCCCCCAATCCTTCCCAGCATCAGGGCTTTTCCAATGAGTCAACTCTTAGCATGAGGTGGCCGAAGTTATTGGAGTTTCAGCTTCAGCATCAGTCCTTCCAATGAACACCCAGGACTGATCCCTTTTAGGATGGACTGGTTGGATCTCCTTGCAGTTCAAGGGACTCTCAAGAATCTTCTCCAACACCACAGTTCAAAAGAATCAATTCTTCAGCGCTCAGCTTTCTTCACAGTCCAACTCTCACATCCATACATGACCACTGGAAAAACCACAGCCTTGACTAGATGGACCTTTGTTGGCAAAGTAATGTCTCTGCTTTTCAATATGCTATCTAGGTTGGTTGCAACTTTCCTTCCAAGGAGTAAGCGTCTTTTAATTTCATGGGTGCAGTCACCATCTGCAGTGATTTTGGAGCCCAAAAAAATAAAGT
>NW_011492847.1:263418-265618 GCF_000754665.1 Bison bison bison | reverse complement strand
ATGGACTGGTTGGATCTCCTTGCAATCCAAGGGACTCTCAAGAGTCTTCTCCAACATCACAGTTCAAAAGCATCAATTTTTTGGCATTCAGCTTTCTTTATAGTCCTATAACTTCATGGCAAGTAGATGGAGAAACAGTGGAAACAGTGGCAGACTTTTATTTTTTGGGGCTCCAAAATCACTGCAGGTGGCAACTGCAGCCATTAAATTAAAAGAAACTTACTCCTTGGAAAGAAAGTTATGACCAACCTAGACAGCATATTAAAAAGCAGAGACATTTCTTTGCCAACAAAGGTCCATTTAGTCAAGGCTATGGTTTTTCCAATAGTCATATATGGATGTGAGATTTGGACTGTAAAGAAAGCTGAGCACCGAAGAATTGATGCTTTTGCACTGTGGCGTTGGAGAAGACTCTTGAGAGTCTCTTGGACTGCAAGGAGATCCACCCAGTCCATCCTAAAGGAGGTCAGTCCTGGGTGTTTTTTGGAAGGACTGATGTTGCAGCTGAAACTCCAATACTTCGGCCACCTGATGTGAAGAGCTGACTCATTTGAAAAGACCCTGATGCTGGGAAAGACTGAGGGCAGGAAGAGAAGGGTACAACAGAGGATGAGATGGTTGGATGGCATCTCCAACTCAATGGACATGAATTTGGGTAAACTCCGGGAGTTGGCAATGGACAGGGAGGCTTGGCGTGCTGCAGTCCATGGGGTTGCAAAAGAATTGGACACTACTAAGCGACTGAACTGAGCTGAACTGATACATATTATTTCCATTATGTTTTATCACAAAATATTGAATAAAGTTACCTGTGCTGATATAGCAATCTATTTGAAGCTGATGATAACTTTGATTGCATATGAAAATTCTAACCTTTTGACTCCTTCCTTGCTTTTTATGTTTTCAGTGCCAAAAGGAGACCCCTATTCAATTCCTGGGTTGGGAAGATGCCTTGGAGAAGGAATAGTCTACTCACTCCAGTATTCTTGGGCTCCCCTGGTAGTTCAGAGGGTAAGAGAATCTGCCTGCAATGTGGGAGACCTGGGTTCAGTCCCTGGGTTGGGAAGATCTTCTGGAGATGAGAATGGCTACCCACTTCAGTATTCTTGCCTGGAGAATTCCATGGACAGAGGAACCTGGTGAGCACAGTCCATGGTGTTGTAAAGAGTTGGACATGACTGAGCGACTAAGCACAACACATATCTTTTTAAAATTGTGTATCCATTGACAAATCATTGTAGATACAGCTATTTTTTTTTTAGCACTTTTGTCCTTTAACATTTATACTAGACTTAAATGGTTAACATACCACCATTTTACGTATTAGAGTATTCTAAATCTATGTACGTTACCAGTGTTTTGCATATTTTCTGTTTTCATACAATTTTATTTTTACTAATTATATCCTTTCATTTCAGTTTGAATGACTCCTTTCAGCATTTTGTGGATAGGCAGGTCTAGTGGCGATGAACTCCTCATCTCTTGTTTGTTCAGAAGTCTTTATTTTGCCTTCGTTCTTTATCTGCCTCTTTCAGACTTTATGGACTGATCAACAGGGAAAGGCCTTCACCTGGTGTGGTGTGCTAGAGTGTGCTGTGACTCTGGGTCTTGTGCTTCTGGGCACCAAGTGCGAGAGTGCGTGGTGGCTCTGGTCCAGGGAGGCATGATGTCTTGTTAGTTCAGGCCACTGAGGTCCACAGGATTGATGACTGAGTGATTCTTGGCACTTGCTGCAGGGGTCCACAGTAGTTCTAAAGGCTGTTGAGGTCCTCACAGCAGCTCCGGGTTCAGTGGCTAGGGATCAGGGCAGGCAGAGGTGGTGGGCAGTGCTGGCTGTACGCAACCACAGGACTGCGGATGCCAGCTCTGTACCACAGGAGCTGTTGTAGACACACGTAGGAGCGGGGACCAGCTATTGCTAGGGTCAGGACCTACTGCAGGTGTGCTGGATGCTCCTGGGGCACTTGAGTGTTGGCATGTACTTCTGCGGCTACAAGGTCTCATCTCAGGCACACATACCTCATTCCCATTTGGTGGTATCACTCCTTTCTGTCTCACTTTGAAGGTCACAGGGCCAGAGCTGGGCCTAGAGCACATGTGGGGGCTCTGGCTATCCGTGAGCATTTCTGCGGTTGCAGGGTCTCACCCAGCACCCGCTGCAGTGGAGGTTGGTTAGAGGAGTCAGGCCAATGCGTGCAAG
>NW_011492847.1:259796-263318 GCF_000754665.1 Bison bison bison | reverse complement strand
ATGCGTGCAAGTGCACAGTTGGAGGGGTTAGCCCCGAGCATACCTACGGCAGTGGGGGTCAGCCTCGGGGCTCCAGGCTGAGGTCTTGTACTTGTGCAGCTGCAAAGGCCTGAGCCAGCTGCTATGGATTCCAGGATCTAGCAGGGGAGGGAAAAGGAGGGACTCAGGCAACTAGCTGGCATATGCTTGGCCAATACCTGTGGGGTGAAAATCAGTAAACTCTTCAGGGGGATCTGTGGTGAAAGCTGCTGGGGTCCTCTGCACAGCGAGTCACTGGGAATCGTGGTCCCTCCTCCTGTATGACTAATGTCAGTGCTGTCTGTTCTTCTTTCTTGTTTCTCGTCATCTCTGTAGTCTCAACTCTGCCAGTCTCTGGGTGGTGTGAAACCAAAGTGGATCTCGCACATAGTGCCTTGGAAGTCAGGGGAAGCTGCTTGCTCACCCTGCTGTCTTTCGAAGCCAGGAGAGATCTTTCTAGCTGTGGAGTTCCCTCTGGGCTCTGGACAGTGCCTGCCTGGGGGAGGAGATGATGCCCACAAAATGAAATTATTTTTCTTCCCCTTTCAGTGAGGTTGTTCTCAGTTTTGTTGTTATGGTTGTTGCTGAAATTTCTTAAGTGGACTTCTGGGCTGTTCCAGAGCTGGTTCTGTTTGTGGATAGCTGTTTGTTGATCTTTGTGGGAAGACAGAGGCTGGGGGCTCCTACTTCACCATTTGGTGGTCTCATTCCGTTCTTATTCTTGAATATGTCTTGACTAGAGACATTTTTAAATGGATAGTTGAAGTAATAGCCTTAGTACTTCTATGTGAAAGTCTCAGTTTAGAATGAGATAAGATCTGCCACACCTTACTTTATTACTTACATCTTTCTAGCCTCAGAGAGTGGGTGGTCCTCACAAGAAAAATTCTAGCCTGGAATGCTTTTATTTTGTAGTTAATAGCCCATCAGCTACAGAATTAAATATTATTTGTTTTTAAGCCTCCCTAAATCAAAACCATTTAGTAGATTTTTCTTGGTTTTTGGTCATGCTTCATTAGTTCTCGACTGCTAGAATTCCCTTATGGATACTCCATTTTTTGGAAAGAGGAGGGAGAGATAGTTCATCCTTTTTGCATATAAATGACTTTGAAGCCTGCCTTATATGTTCTGGCAGCCAATTTCTACATGAAAAAATCACAACTCAGTGTATCTATATCCTCCAATTGTTACCTTTATGTTGTTATAATTTGATCCAGCATCTTAAAATAGGCTTTATAAATTTCTATAAAAATCTCTTCAGCATTTGTTATGTAAAATACCAAAACTTCAGTAAAAATTCTTCACATGGAATCAGGGTGCATATATTTGAAATCATCTCAGGATATTAAATGAAATACACATGTTATTAAGTGAGGGAATACATCTTGGACATAGTCTGTCTGATCTAAACCTCAATATCTTGTGTGCAGTTTTATAAAAGTTGTGGGCTCTTTGAATCAGATTGAGCTCTTGCTTTCAAACTGCAGACATGAGAAGTGGATTTTAAAAGTAAGAAAACATTTACTGTAGATATAGAAATAAAAGAATAAGAAAATGCCAGGCAGCTGCCATGGCTCCTCACCTGGCCCCTCTTGAGAAACAGGAAAAAGAAAAATAAGAGATGAGGACAAAGCTTGGACACAGCCCTAGGCTAGGATTTGCTAGTAAGTAAACAACTTCTAACCCGAGCTTCAAATTGTAGCATCTGTCTCTTGCAGAAGAGACAAAAAATATTTCCTTACAGTTTCCCTAAATAGGCAGGCCCACTCCAGTTTTGGGCCCTCTACACTAGTCAGTTTTCTGCCTTCCTTCCCACGGCTTACCCACCTGGCCTGCCCACCTGGCACCTTCCTCTTACTCTATGTATCACTTCAAATACCACTTCCTCCATGAGGCGTTGCCTGATAACCGAAGAAAGTCTCCATGGCAGTTCTCCTAGGCTCCCAGTTTATTTTATACACACATCTAATAATCAAGGGCATTATTTCCACAGTGCTTTGCAGAAATTTAGTTCCTTGAGTATCTCTTAAAAACACAACAAAACAAACAAATCCCAGACCTGCAGACCTGTTTTGTGGTCAAATAATTCTGGGAAACTCTATTCTAGACTCATCTTACGTACTTACCACACTGATTTGAGTATTAGTGGTCCTGAGGGGATATTCAGGAAAGAAACTTATTTTTATCCAATGTTTCCAGAATTAATTTTCCATAAAATATCTCTTTGGAGAAACATCTATCTGCAGATTTCCCTGGAGCAAGGTTGGGAAATGCTGTCTCATTTTCTTATGATTTGTTTTCTTTGAACTGTTGTCTCCACTAGATTATATTTATTGGTATCACCAGTGCGTGGTTGGAGAAGGCAATGGCACCCCACTCCAGTACTCTTGCCTGGAAAAATCCCATGGGCAGAGGAGTCTGGTGGGCTGCAGTCCGTGGGGTTGCTAAGAGTTGGACACGACTGAGCGACTTCACTTTCACTTTTCACTTTCATGCATTGGAGAAGGAAATGGCAACCCACTCCAGTGTTTTTGCCTGGAGAATCCCAGGGACAGGGGAGCCTGGTGGGCTGCCGTCTATGGGGTCGCACAGAGTCGGATACGACTAAAGTGACTTAGCAGCAGTAGCAGCAGGAGCAGCAATGCTTGCTACAGTGCCTGGCACCTAGTAGGCCCTTAATGAAATCATGTGTTAGTTAAAAACATGGGAGAGAGAGAAAGGTAATGCCTCCCATGTTTGAAGCTTGGGGAGCTATTATAGTTGTTTATTGTTATATAACAAACCACCTGAAATTTAGTGGCATAAAACAATGTTTTTAAAAAAATGTTCATGGTTTTTGTGGGTTTGTAATTCAGAAAGAGCACAGTGAGGACAACTCCCCTTTGCTTTACAATGTCTGAGATCTTTGCTGAAGTTGATGCAAATGGCTGGATGTGCCTAGAATGGCTGGGGGCTGGAAGGGTGGTGCTGGAGGACCCTCTTCAGAGCACCTATATGTGACCTCTCAAGCATGATTGCCTTAGTATTATGGCTCAGGGCTCCAAGAACAAGTGTTACCAGAAACTAAAGCAGAAGCTGCACCCTTGGGAGTCTCAGGCATGTCAGAGAATTTATAGCCATGCTTCAAACTGGCACAGCAACTGTGGGGGTAGTTCAGTTGAGTTCAGTTGCTCAGTCGTGTCTGACTCCTTGTGACCCCATGAATCACAGCACGCCAGGCCTCCCTGTCCATCACCAACTCCCAGAATTCACTCAAACTCATGTCCATGGAGTCGGTGATGCCATCCAGCCATCTCATCCTCTGTCGTCTCCTCCTCCTGCCCCCAATCCTTCCCAGCATCAGGGACTTTTCCAATGAGTCAACTCTTAGCATGAGGTGGCCGAAGTATTGGAGTTTCAGCTTCAGCATCAGTCCTTCCAATGAACACCCAGGACTGATCTCCTTTAGGATGGACTGGTTGGATCTCCTTGCAGTTCAAGGGACTCTCAAGAATCTTCTCCACA
>NW_011492847.1:255476-259614 GCF_000754665.1 Bison bison bison | reverse complement strand
AAGTGATGGGACCAGATGCCATGATCTTAGTTTTCTGAGTGTTGAGCTTTAAGCCAACTTTTTCACTCTCCTCTTTCACTTTCATCAAGAGGCTTTTTAGTTCCTCTTCACTGAGGGTAGTGAGTAATTGGCATAAGGGATCTGGTAGAAGAGAGTTTGCTGGGTATGAAAGCAGGTAAAACAATGTGTTTGGGTATAAGAGACAGGAAAGCATCCTATGCTGATGCTAGGGGCAGCTAGGAAGATGTATGTCGAGCTCAGGAGAGAGGCGGGAGTTGAAAATGAGGGTTAAGGTTTAGACCCTCATTTTAGGTTGATGCTAAACAAGCATAAGCATGAGTAAGATTTTCTGGGGAAATTTTACACAGAAGAAGAGAAGCTTGGTCATAGACTTGGTGTTATGGAAAGAAGATGTGAGCGTCCTAATTCGCTTCAGTCATGTCCAGCTCTTTGCAACCCCATGGACTGTAGCCCACCAGGCTCTGTCCATGGGATTCTCCAGGCAAGAATACTGGAGTGGATTGCCATTTCCTCCTCTAGGGGATCTTCCTGATCCAGGGATCGAACCTGTGTCCCTTAAGTTTCCTGTGCTGGCAGGTGGGTTGTTTTTAGCACTAGCACTACCCTCCTCAAATTCATGTTGAAATCCTAACATTTGCAATGTGAGGGTATAAGGACGTGGGGCCTTTGGGAGGTGATTAGGTCATGAGGTGGAGCCTTTGTGAATGGGATTAGTGTCTTTTTAAAGAGGAACACCTTCTCATCCTCTTTCTGCCATCTGAGGATGCAATGAGAAGAGGGCAGTCTGCAACCAAAAGAGGGTCCTCACTGGAATCTGACCAGGTTGGCACCCTGATCTGCTTGACTTGTAGTTCCAGTGCTGTGGGGAATATATTTCTGCTGTTTATACTGCTTGAGTTATACAAAGTCCATGGTACTTTGTGATAGTGGCCTGAACTCACTAAGGCACCTGGGTGAGGCCAACATTTAAGGGGAAACTGGAGGAAAATAAGCAGGAAGGGGGCTGAAAAGCTGCCGTGGAGGGAGGAGGAACTTAGCATGATCCTGGGAAGCCCGGAGAAGACAGTTCCAGGGGCAGGATGGTCAGCATGCTTCAGAGAAGCCAAGTGAGGCCAAGAAGTGTCCATTGGATTTGACAGTTATGTACTTTGATAAGAGAGGGTTCAGTGAAGAGGGATGTGGGCTAGAGGTGGCGGTGAAGGGTGGTTGTTGAGTAGCTGGGATGGGGTTGGTGGTGGGAAGTGGAGTGGGTGCCGGGAAGGATGCACAGCTTTCACAGTTGGTCTGCTTTCAGGTAGTGAGAGAGCTCCTCTTCTTGGGATTGCACTGTGGACTCACATGGCACCTCATTCACAATTGTTAGAAATGCGTAAAAGTCATTGAATTGAAAAAAGCTTTCAGGAGTACAAGGCAGCCAGGGTGGATCACATAACGGCCCAAACATGTGACACATCCCTAGATAAGCTTGAAACCACAGCCAGTAACAGTTCTGCAATCTGCCAGGGAGGAGCCAATGAGGGGAGCAAATACTCCTCCTCCATTTGGCCTCTGCAGGCTGCTGAGAAGGGCAGTTAGCCAAGTCCGCTTTCCTGAAGGGTGAAGTGTCATGCAGGCTCAGTTATTATGAAGATACGTCTATGGATGGGGAGTGAAAAAGGACTGTTGGGACAGGGAAGTGTTTTGTCATCTTACACATTCTACTGGTCCTCCCGACATTACCCTTTTAGGAAAAGGCAAATGCAAGCCTATCAGAGGAACAATTTTTCTTTTCTTTTTTTTGGATTCTGTAGGACTTGAAATGACTGCTGGAAAATTTTTGTTAAAATTGATAAATTGTGATTAAATGATTTAATATACCTATATTTCCTGTTCTAAGAAGGAACAGCATATAAGTGTAAAGTATTATTATTAATAATTTTTGTTATTTTGTTATTATGTTGTAGCTTTACATACAGGATTACAGTTTGAAGCACATTCTTCTTCTCCTTTATCTTACATTTCATAGATAAGATAAACTTTGCATTTTGGACCTTTTCAGGAAATATGATAAAGATGGAGGTAAACTTTCTTTAGCCCTAAGTGAAAGCACCATTACTAGAAAACAAAGTGATGACGATCCATATGTACTTGAAATAGAGTCCAAATTGGACAACTGAATGGATATATTTAACCTAAGTGGATATTCTTTGTGGTTGGTGGGCTTTGATTCCAGTGACTTGTCTTTTGATCCTGAATATCCAGCTTGAGAGGGCATCCTTTTGGGAAAGTTGGTGTGTTCAAGTGATAAAATGTACAAGTGTACATGTAAAGTGATCTTACTTGAGGGCCTACTGAAAATTAGGAGCCCCATTGTACATGTTCCATCTCTGTTGCTCTCTCATAGAGAGAGAATGCTAGCAAGTTCAGGTCAGAAGCTGTTTGCTTACTAGCAAATCCTAGCCTAGGGCCATGACCAGGCTGTGTCCTGAGCTCTCATTTTTCTTTTTCCTGTGTTTCCCAAGAGAGGCCAGGTGAAGAGTCACAGCAGCTGGCTGGGGAGGTCTAGAGTGGAATCTATGGGGATTCCTTTATTCCTTTATTCCTATTCTTAAAATGAAATCTTATCTACCAGAATTATCTCATGCTTGTACTTTTGAAAGCAGAATTTCAGTTTGATTCAATGCAAAAGTTTGATCGGAATCCACATCAAATTGAATGTGGATAGTTTGATAGAAATCTGCACCAAATTGTGGATTAGATAGTAGGAAAACAGTGGAAGATGTGATTTCTGACTTAAAGAGATTTACAATGTATTTTAGATATGAGTGAAATTCATAGCCAACTACCTATCTATCTAAAGCAAATACATGCTTAGAAACATGAAGTGTTTATTTGGAGATAGAAGTTTTCTGATCAGAAAATTGTGGGACGATTTAGGTAAGTTTATAAGGATGTTTTAGGAAAACAAAATAGACTACTGTGGAATAAATGTGATGAATTAGAGACAAAGACTTGTTTAAAAAATTGTCCCATTAGATAGAAATAGATTTCCAAAGTATTTTAGACACTTGTGGGCAAACTGAAAGGAGCATAGGTATGATTAATTATCCCATGAGTGGGATCTGTGGACTTCTCTAGCATTTTTCTGAGTCAAGGACTATGTTGAAAGGGGTTGTCAACTATAATAAGAAGGAATGCTGCGGCCTAATGGACATGGACTTATGCTTCTAGAGAACACAAGTAGGGTGGTCTCTGATGCTTAAGTAGAGAGGATTTAATTTAATCACAGCAAGAAGCACTATGTTTTGCATACAGCAGGTGTTCGGTAAACGGTTATTGTTCATGATGCAGCTCACGTCTGAATTTTTGAGGGTTTCATGGATCCTAAATTCCTGAAATACTTTTATTTTCTTTTGCTGTTCCTGCACTCTGACATTCAGCTGCATCTTGGATTTTCTTCAGGTTGCACAAGCATGCTTAAAAACCTCCTGGAACTATAATGTTATGCCCAGATTAGAAAAATATCATAGATATGTTTATTTCCTGTAGGCTGTTTATTATAATAGAATCTGCAACAGTATTTGGGGGTGCCTTAAATATCCATTCAGGTGATATGTCTATGAATATTGGTCCTCAGTAATTTTCAAAACTAATGTCTTACCGTTTATAGTGTTATGTCTAAAGTCAACTGTTTCTAAACTCAATTTTTTGGGATTTGGAATAGAGTTGGTTTCTATGCAATTATTGTGTCTCTGGAACTCACATCCTGTTGGTCTACAGACTAGAGCTTCTTTCCTTAGGAAATGAGGCAAGACCAATTGGTGGTCAGAAAGCAATAATAGTAAACTCATCTGCTCAAGTCAAGTTTTGCCTGACAAGTCAGGTCTTGTCTGTGGCAAGATCAAATGAAATACCAGATTACTTCTAATTTAATTTTTGATTATTCAGATCAATAGAGATGTACTAAGAGGTCAAGAAATGTTAAGGGGAAAATAAACTCTCTTCAGATCAGTTCAGTTGCTCAGTCGTGTCCGACTCTTTGTGACCCCATGAATCGCAGCATGCCAGGCCTCCCTGTCCATCACCATCTCCCAGAGTTCACTCAAACTCACGTCCATCCAGTCAGTGATGCCATCCA
>NW_011492847.1:254891-255376 GCF_000754665.1 Bison bison bison | reverse complement strand
GCCCCCAATCCCTCCCAGCATCAGAGTCTTTTCCAATGAGTCAACTCTTCGCGTGAGGTGGCCAAAGTACTGGAGTTTCAGCTTTAGCATCATTCCTTCCAAAGAAATCCCAGGGCTGATCTCCTTCAGAATGGACTGGTTGGATCTCCTTGCAGTCCAAGGGCCTCTCTAGAGTCTTCTCCAACACCACAGTTCAAAAGCATCAATTCTTTGGCACTCAGCTTTCTTCACAGTCCAACTCTTGCATCCATACACGACCACTGGAAAAACCATAGCCTTGACTAAACGGACCTTTATTGGCAAAGTAATGTCTCTGCTTTTCAATATGCTATCTAGGTTGGTCACAACTTTCCCTCCAAGGAGTAAGCGTCTTTTAATTTCATGGCTGCAGTCACCATCTGCAGTGATTTTGGAGCCCAAAAAGATAAAGTCTGACACTGTTTCCACTGTTTCCCCATCTATTTCCCATGAAGTGATGGGACCCT
>NW_011492847.1:253416-254332 GCF_000754665.1 Bison bison bison | reverse complement strand
AAGACATTACTTTGCCAACAAAGGTTGGTCTAGTCAAGGCTATGGTTTTCCCTGTGGTCATGTATGGATGTGAGAGTTGGACTGTGAAGAAGGCTGAGCGCCGAAGAATTGATGCTTTTGAACTGTGGTGTTGGAGAAGACTCTTGAGAGTCCCTTGGACTGCCAGGAGATCCAACCAGTCCATTCTGAAGGAGATCAGCCCTGGGATTTCTTTGGAAGGAATGATGCTAAAGCTGAAACTCCAGTACTTTGGCCACCTCACGCGAAGAGTTGACTCATTGGAAAAGACTCTGATGCTGGGAGGGGTTGGGGGCAGGAGGAGAAGGAGACGACAGAGGATAAGATGGCTGGATGGCATCATTGACTTGATGGACGTGAGTCTGGGTTAACTCCGGGAGCTGGTGATGGACAGGGAGGCCTGGCGTGCTGCGATTCATGGGGTCACAAGAGTCGAACACGACTGAGTGACTGATCTGATCTGATCTGATACAGGGTTGTTGTTACCATCTTTCTAAATTCCATATATATGCGTTATTATACTGTATTGGTGTTTTTCTTTCTGGCTTACTTCACTCTGTATAATAGGCTCCAGTTTCATCCACCTCATTAGAACTGATTCAAATGTATTCTTTTTAATGGCTGAGTAATTGTGAGTACTCAGTAAAATGTGGTACATTGTGTATATGTACCACAGCTTTCTTATTCATTCATCTGCTGATGGACATCTAGGTTGCTTCTATGTCCTGGCTATTATAAACAGTGCTGCGATGAACATTGGGGTACACGTGTCTCTTTCAATTCTGGTTTCCTTGGTGTGTATGCCCAGCAGTGGGATTGCTGGGTCATAAGGCAGTTCTATTTTCAGTTTTTTAAGGATCTCCACACTGTTCTCCATAGTGGCTGTACTAGTTTGCAT
>NW_011492847.1:252900-253316 GCF_000754665.1 Bison bison bison | reverse complement strand
TTTTTAATTTTTTAACTTTACAATATTGTATTGGTTTTGCCATATATCAACATGAATCCGCCACAGGTATACACATGTTCCCCATTCTGAGCCCTCCTCCCTCCTCCCTCCCCATACTATTCCTCTGGGTCTTTCCAGTGCACCAGCCCCAAGCATCCAGTATTGTGCATCGAACCTGGACTGGCGACTAGTTTCATATATGATTTATTACACATGTTTCAGTGCCATTCTCCCAAATCATCCCACCCTCGCCCTCTCCCACAGAATCCAAAAGACTGTTCTATACATCAGTGTCTCTTTTGTTGTGTTATGACCAACCTAGATAGCATATTCAAAAGCAAAGACATTACTTTGCCAACAAAGGTTGGTCTAGTCAAGGCTATGGTTTTCCCTGTGGTCATGTATGGATGTGAGAG
>NW_011492847.1:251166-252499 GCF_000754665.1 Bison bison bison | reverse complement strand
GACAGACTCTGTGCGACCCCATAGACGGCAGCCCATCAGGCTCCACCGTCCCTGGGATTCTCCAGGCAAGGACACTGGAGCAGATTGCCATTTCCTTCTCCAATGCATGAAAGTGAAAAGTCAAAGTGAAGTTGCTTAGTCGTTCCCGACTCTTAGCAACCCCATGGACTGGAGCCTACCAGGCTACTCCGTCCATGGGATTTTCCAGGCAAGAGTACTGGAGTGGGGTGCCATTGCCTTCTCTGAAGGTGTCCATAGGTGCGTGGATTTATCTCTGGGCTTTCTATTTTGCTCCATTGATCTATATTTCTGTCTTTGTGCCAGTACCATACTGTCTCGATGACTGTGGCTTTGTAGTAGAGCCTGAAGTCAGGCAGTTGATTCCTCCAGTTCCATTCTTCTTTCTCAAGATTGCTTTGCCTATTCAAGGTTTTTTGTATTTCCATACAAATTGTGAAATTATTTATTCTAGCTCTATGAAGAATACCGTTGGTAGTTTGATAGGTATTGCATTGAATCTATAAATTGCTTTGGGTAGTATACTCATTTTCACTATATTGATTCTTCCGATCCATGAACATGGTATATTTCTTCCTCTATTAGTGTCCTCTTTGATTTCTTTCACCAGTGTTTTATAGTTTTCTATATATAGGTCTTTAGTTTCTTTAGGTAGATGTATTCCTAAGTATTTTCTTCTTTTCATTGCAATGGTGAGTGGAATTGTTTCCTTAATTTCTCTTTCTATTTTCTCATTATTAGTGTATAGGAATGCAAGGGATTTCTGTGTGTTGATTTTATATCCTGCAACTTTACTATAGTCATTGATTAGTTCTAGTAATTTTCTGGTGGAGTCTTTAGGGTTTTCTACATAGTAGAGGATCATGTCATCCGCAAATAGTGAGAGTTTTCTTCTTTTCTAATTTGGATTCCTTTTATTTCTTTTTCTGCTCTGATTGCTGTGGCCAAAACTTCCAAAACTATGTTGAATAGTAATGGTGAAAGTGGGCACCCTTGTCTTGTTCCTGACTTTAGGGGAAATGCTTTCAATTTTTCACCATTGAGGATAATGTTTGTGGTGGGTTTGTCATATATAGCTTTTATTATGTTGAGGTATGTTCCTTCTATTCCTGCTTTCTGGAGAGTTTTTATCATAAATGGATGTTGAATTTTGTCAGAGGCTTTCTCTGCATCTATTGAGATAATCATATGGTTTTTATTTTTCAACTTGTTAATGTGGTGTATTACATTGATTGATTTTCAGATATTGAAGAATCCTTGCATCCCTGGGATAAAGCCCACTTGGTCATGGTGTATAATCTTTTAATGTGTTGTT
>NW_011492847.1:250266-251066 GCF_000754665.1 Bison bison bison | reverse complement strand
CATGTAATTGCTGATAGTAGTCTCTTATGAGCCTTTGTATTTCTGTGTTGTCTGTTGTGATCTCTCCATTTTCATTTCTAAGTTTATTGATTTGATTTTTCTCCCTTTGTTTCTTGATGAGTCTGGCTAATGGTTTGTCAATTTTATTTATCCTTTCAAAGAACTAGCTTTTGACTTTGTTGATTTTTTCTATGGTCTCTTTTGTTTCTTTTGCATCTATCTCTGCCCTAATTTTTAAGATTTGTTTCCTTCTACTAACCCTGGGTTTCTTCATTTCTTCCTTTTCTAGTTGCTTTAGGTGTAGAGTTAGGTTATTTATTTGACTTTTTTCTTGTTTCTTGAGGTATGCCTGTATTGCTATGAACTTTCCCTTTAGTACTGCTTTTACAGTGTCCCACAAGTTTTAGGTTGTTGTGTTTTCATTTTCATTTGTTTCTATGCATATTTTGATTTCTTTTTTGATTTCTTCTGTGATTTGTTGGTTATTCAGTAGCGTGTTGTTCATCCTCCATATGTTGGAATTTTTAATAGTTTTTCTCCTGTAATTGAGATCTAATCTTACTGCATTGTGGTCAGAAAAGATGTTTGGAATGATTTCAATTCTTTTGAATTTACCAAGGCTAGATTTATGGCCCAGGATGTGATCTATCCTGGAGAAGGTTCCGTGTGTGCTTGAGAAAAAGGTGTAATTCATTGTTTTGGGGTGAAATGTCCTCTAGATATCAATTAGGTCTAACTGGTCTATTGTATCATTTAAAGTTTGTGTTTCCTTGTTAATTTTCTGTTTAGTTGATCTATCC
>NW_011492847.1:249746-250166 GCF_000754665.1 Bison bison bison | reverse complement strand
AGAGGATCCTGCTGTGATGTATGTCGGAGAGTGTTTTGCCTATGTTCTCTCTAGGAATTTTATAGTTTCTGGTCTTACATTTAGATCTTTAATCCATTTTGAGTTTATTTTTGTGTATGGTGTTAGAAAGTGTTCTAGTTTCATTCTTTTACAAGTGGTTGACCAATTTTCCCAGCACCACTTGTTAAAGAGATTGTCTTTAATCCATTGTATATTCTTGCCTCCTTTGTCAAAGATAAGGTGTCCATGCTGCTGCTGCTGCTGCTAAGTCTCTTCAGTCGTGTCCGACTCTGTGCGACCCCATAGACGGCAGCCCATCAGGCTCCACCGTCCCTGGGATTCTCCAGGCAAGGACACTGGAGCAGATTGCCATTTCCTTCTCCAATGCATGAAAGTGAAAAGTCAAAGTGAAGTTGCTTA
>NW_011492847.1:248116-249497 GCF_000754665.1 Bison bison bison | reverse complement strand
CCTGTTTTGAGGTGGGTCTCTTGTAGACAACATATGTAGGGGTCTTGTTTTTGTATCCATTCAGCCAGTCTTTGTCTTTTGGTTGGGGCATTCAACCCATTTACATTTAAGGTAATTATTGATAAGTATGATCCCGTTGCCATTTACTTTATTGTTTTGGGTTTGAGTTTATACACCCCTTTTGTGTTTCCTGTTTAGAGAATATCCTTTAGTATTTGTTGAAGAGCTGGTTTGGTGGTGCTGAATTCTCTCAGCTTTTGCTTGTCTGTAAAGCTTTTGATTTCTCCTTCATATTTGAATGAGATCCTTGCTGGGTACAATAATCTGGGCTGTAGGTTATTTTCTTTCATCACTTTAAGTATGTCTTGCCATTCCCTCCTGGCTTGAAGAGTTTCTATTGAAAGATCAGCTGTTATCCTTATGGGAATTCCCTTGGGTGATATTTGTTGTTTTTCCCTTGCTGCTTTTAATGTTTGTTCTTTGTGTTTGATCTTTGTTAATTTGATTAATATGTGTCTTGGGGTGTTTTGACTTGGGTTTATCCTGTTTTGGGACTCTCAGGAATAAGTCTTGGATGCTTAATACAGCAGTTACTAGCCAATGTCGTTACCTAGTACTTGAAATATGGTAAGAATTTTAAATTTTACTTGATTTTAGTTATTTTAAATTTAAATTGAAAAAATTCACATATAGTTCAGTCATTGGAAAACTTTTGTGAATGTTTGAAACAACCTGGGTATGTCAATTTACTTTTTGAGTAAATTCATGAAGTCTAAATACAGAGCAAGTATTTCCTATGAAAATTTAGTATCTGAATTGAGATGTTTTATATGTGTAAAATACATACTGGATTTTAAAAACAGTAAAAAAAAGAACATAAAATGACTCATTGAGAACTTTTTCACATTGATTACTTATTGACATGATAATATTTTACATAGTGGATTAGGGAAGTTTTCTTTGATAAGGTGGGAGTTGAGTAGAGATCTGAGAGGAAGGAGGGGGCAAGGCTTATAGTTCTCTGCAAGAAGAGTGTTCTAGGGAAAGAGAACACAAAGTGCAAAGGTTGTGAAGATCATGCTTGGTAAGTTCCAGGAGTAGCAGAGAGTCTCAGTCCATAACTGACTGGAGCAGAGTAAGTGCAGAGGTAAGTTCAGGAATGAAGGTATGCCAGACCTTCATTAACATGCCATTGACTGCAAGGAGATCCAACCAGTCCATTCTGAAGGAGATCAGCCCTGGGATTTCATTGGAGGGAATGATGCTAAAGCTTAAACTCCAGTACTTTGGCCACCTCATGCAACGAGTTGACTCATTGGAAAAGACTCTGATGCTGGGAGGGATTGGGGGCCAGAGGAGAAGGGGATGACAGAGGATGAGA
>NW_011492847.1:245963-248016 GCF_000754665.1 Bison bison bison | reverse complement strand
GATGGATGGATGGCATCACTGACTCGATGGATGTGAGTCTGAGTGAACTCCAGGAGTTGGTGATGGACAGGGAGGCCTGGTGTGCTGCGATTCATGGGGTCGCAAAGAGTCGGACATGACTGAGCAACTGATCTGATCTGAATGACTTTGTATTTGACTTTGAGTGAGATGGTAAGATATTGGAGGAATTTTAATAAAGCATTACTTAATCTGACATATTTTAAAAGAATCACTCTTGCTAGTATCTGAGATTTGATTTTATGGGACAAAGATGAATGCCAATCAGGATAGTGACTAGTAATAATCCAGGTGAGAGATGATGCTGGCTAGGACTAGAATGATTTAGGTAGAGGCGATAAGAAGTGTTTGCCTTCTGACTATTAAAACCAGTAGGATTTGCTGATGTATTGAATATGAGGTGTGAGAGAAAGAAATGAGTCTAGGAAGGCTTCAAGATTTTTGGCTTGAACAGTTGGAAAGATGGAGTCATAATTTATGAAATGGGGAAGAAGAATATGATCAGAAGAGATTTTAGGTGGAGACAGAAATTAGGAGTTCTGTTGGCAGTAATTTGAGATTCCTGTGTTAGCCACCAATGGTGAGATGTCAAGTAGAGAGTAGACTATATGAGTCTGAAGTAGAGAGTAGACTATATGACTCTGAACTTCAGGCACATATTTAGGCTGGAAGTACATGGTGTCATTCATAATGTAGTTGGCATATAAAGCAAGAAAATGGATGTGATTGTTAAAATGTAGTCTAGACAGGAAAACGATCTAAAGTCTGAGGTATGGGATGCTCCAACACATAAAAAATTACAGGTTGAAGAGATGAGGAATAATAAGCAGAGAGACTGAAAAGGAGTTGCCAGTGAAGTAGGAGGAAGACCAACACATGTCGTGTCCTGGCAGCCAAGTGCAAACAGTGTTTCAGAGTGGAAAGTGGTGAAGAATTTCACACACTGCTGTTAATAAGATGACTTGGTAATGTTGTTAATAAGGTCAATGAGATGACTTGGCAAATGTCCATTTGAGTCAGCAACCTGGAGGTCCCTTGTGACTTTGACATCAGTTATTTCTCTGGAGTGTTGAGGAAGGAAGACTAACTACCAAGTGCAGAAGGGACTTTGTGAAAAGAAGAGAAGATAGTGAGTATAGATACATCCTTTGAAGAGTTTTGCTGTAAAGGAAACAGAAAAATGAGATGAAATCTGGAAGAAGATATGGGATCAGGAAAGATTTTGATTTTGTGTTAAGAGGGAGTATAAGGCACTTGTATACAAATGTCAGTGCCCCACTGTTGTATAGGAGAGAGGGGAGAGTTGCTGGAGCTTCATCACTGAGCAGCTGAGAGATGATGGCATCTTGTGCACAAGTGGAGATAGTGACCTTTGGGAAGAACAAC
This sequence comes from Bison bison bison, assembly GCF_000754665.1. Taxonomy (NCBI): domain Eukaryota; kingdom Metazoa; phylum Chordata; class Mammalia; order Artiodactyla; family Bovidae; genus Bison; species Bison bison. The sequence continues at coordinate 246,612 of NW_011492847.1, read as the reverse complement.
TGTGGTACAGGAATAATGTTAGATTCAATAAGTTGATTGTATCAAGTTGTTAGGGACCAGTTTAACAAATTGTACCTCAGATTTTTTTTTTCTTTTTAAAAAAGCATCCTTCAACACACTAAGACTCTCATTCTCACTCAGAGTAAGATAAGTGGAAATGAAACTGCAATGAGATGCCATTTTTCACTCATTAGACTGGCAAAGATTAAAAAAAGTTTGAGAATACACTCTGTGGGAAGAATGTAGAGAAACTGTTATTCCTATACGTTGCTGGTGGGAGCATAATTGGTACAACCTGTATGGAGGGAAATTTGGCAAATAACAAATTTACATGTGCAAAGTACCTCTTGTACCAGAAATTGCACTGATAGTTTATTCTATTGCTAGACTTTCCTTTGTGGGAAATGGCATTTAATGAGGAAAGATGGTGAATTTATATATTTATCAGTAATGGATGGTGTATAAATTGTGTGCACCTACACAATGGATAAGGCAATGGCACCCCACTTCGGTACTCTTGCCTGGAAAATCCCATGGACAGAGGAGCCTGGCAGGCTGCAGTCCATGGGGTCGCTAAGAGTCGGACACGACTGAGCGACTTCACTTTCACGCATTGGAGAGGGAAATGGCAACCCACTCCAGTGTTCTT
>NW_011492847.1:234297-245863 GCF_000754665.1 Bison bison bison | reverse complement strand
ACACGACTGAGCGACTTCACTTTCACGCATTGGAGAGGGAAATGGCAACCCACTCCAGTGTTCTTGCCTTGAGAATCCCAGGGACGGGGGAGCCTGATGGGCTGCTGTCTATGGGGTCGCACAGAGTCGGACACGACTGAAGTGACTTAGCAGCAGCAGCAGCAGCAGCATAAAACAGAAGTATGAGAGTCGTTTAACTATTGATATGAAAAGACCTCTGGGAGGTACTTGTTAAAGAAACCAGTTAGGAACAGTATGTATAGTTTGCTATCATTTGTGAAAAAGTAATATTCAAATATATTTCACATATATATATTTGCATATGTCTCAAGGTCTCTGGAATAATCTATAAAATATTTGAAATACTATTACATGGAAGATGCTGACTAGTTCATTGTTCATATGATCCATTTTAATGTTGAGGTCTATTTTTGTAAAAGCAAAAAGAAGGAAAACATTAATATAACAATTTAAAAAAGTAAACATGTTTATGACTTTAGCACTTTTGGTCAATTAGTAGCTGAATGATGTTGCTTTTCAGTCACTAAGTTGTGTCCAGCTCTTTGCAACTCCGTGGACTGCAGCAGGGCCAGGCTCCCCTGTCTTTTACTGTCTCCTGGAGTTTGCTCAGATTCATGTCCATTGAGTCAGGGATTTTATTTAACCATCTCATCCTCTGCCGCCCCCTTCTTCTTTTACCTTCAATCTTTTCCATCATCAGAATCTTTTCCAATAAGTTGGCTCTTTGCATCAGGTGGCCAAAGTATTGGAGTTTCAGCTTCAGCATCAGTCCTTTCAGTGAATGAATATTCAGGATTGATTTCCTTTAGGATTGACTGGTTTGATTTCTAAGCAGTCCAAGGGACTCTCGAGTCTCCTCCAGTACCACAATTAGAAAGCATCAATTCTTTGACACTCAGCTTTCTTAGATGATTTAACTATATACAGCTACCAATTTAAATCTAAAAATCAAGAACTGAAAATATGTGCCATAATTAATGAATCAAAGGAATCTATTTCACAATTATTTTAAACAATATTAAGAATATTGTCATTTTAAGCTTTTGAGTAAAATGTAATAAACTATAATTTTTCATATTATTAATATGTGGTATGCTCTTTAAAATATTTTGACAAATTATGTTAATCTACTATATCTAAATCATAGTTAATAGTGTATCAAATATATTATTATAAATATAATATTAATAAAATGTGCATTGGTGAAGTTTAGCATAGTTATTTAAACAATTTCAATATTCCTAAATTATCTTATAATCTTATTTTTTAAAGTATAATATTTTCATTAATGTTGCAGTATTATATCAAAAATAAGCTGGATAGTTGCTTGAGGAAAGTACACTACAATTCTTCCAATTTAACTCTCTTTTCAGTTAAGTTCTATTTCTTTCATTTTCTGGGCAATTAAGACCTTGCTTTATTTTGTATATTTGACCTACATAAATTTTACAAGGTAGTTACGGCCATTTAGTTTTTCCTTCAATTACTTAATTTGCCTAATTTTCCCCCCTCCTTTGGCTGGGAAATAGAGGCCTTACTATATAATGAATATATCATAATAAATGTATGTTGAAATCATACCTGAGAATAATCCTTTAGATCCCTTAAAGATATATTATGTAAACCTATGCTAAATATTTGCACATTTTGGAATGTATGACCCTGTTTTTCAGTGTTATTAACTGTACTTTCTAAAGTGCCACTTGTGAAATAAACTCATTTTTGATAGTCAACATACAGTGTTAATTTCAAGATTTCTAAAATAAAGTCTTGAAACACTAGAGTGTCTTTTGTCAGAACAAAGTAGCCGTTGACAATTCAAAGACATACCTTTTTCTGAATGGTGTATTGTTAAGGGGAAATACCTGTGCACAAAAGGTGGAAATAACTGAACTGGGAATCAGGTATCACAGGCTGAGAACAAGAATATCAAATAGAATATATGGTCAAAGTCTAAGGGCTTGAATGACAGCTCAAAGAGAAGATGGGATTTCACCCACTTTCAAAACATTACTTGTGTGCTCAACTTTAAAGCATCGGCTGCTTTTCTTGAATTCAGGTAATATTTAATATTAAATATCAGTAAATATTCAATATTCAAGCATATATATGAGCTTCTGTTTATTCAAGGATGGTAGAAGTATTCATGTTTTATTGGACTCCATTTAGAAACTAGATCCTTTTAAAAGATTCACATTTTCAGTTGTATTTTAAAGATTAGTTCTTTATATGTATATGTTGTAAATAGAATTTTATTTTTCCTCATTGAAAATACTACGATTGTAAAATAGAACTACTATTGTCACATGTAAATTAAAAAATAATCAGCCTACCTCTAAAAGCTAAGGTCAAGGAATGCAAACATCTGTTAATATGTTAATACATGTAAATAATTCTAGCTGTGTAATTTTGAAAATACTCATAGGAATATTTTGTGTTTTTCCTTTATAAAGGTTCTCTTCTAGCAAACTCATCTGTAATGATCTAAGTGATATTAATTAGGGCAAGCTAGAGACATGGGACACTCTTGTAATATCACTAGCAAAAAGAATTACTAGATATTTCAGAGACATGTAGTATTCTGAGTGGTGTTTTTGTGAAAGATAAGTTCACATTACTAGGAAGCAAGTACCCAGGGGAATGACAAGGTCAAATAATGCGAAATAGGACCAAAGACTACAAGACTATAAGGCACAATCTGGGGTAATTATGCCCTTTATTTATTTTATAGGAGTGGCAAATCAAACTATACGTGATCTGGCTAAGTAAAATGAGATGACATGAGTTTTGGCTATAAGCTAGCATAGGATTTTGAAGCTAAAGTCATTTTTAAAAGAGGAATTTTATATTCTGATATTAATAACAAGAACATCTGATCTATTTATGTTATAATGTATTTTTGGGGTAAATTTCCTTAGTTCCTTAGTGTGGAACATTTTGATCAGTTAAAAATCATCTAAAGAGTATAAGTTTTATTTTTGATATTTTGTTGAATAACGGGACTGTGAAAAAAGCTGGCTTTACCACAAAATTTTAATAGAGGAAATGAAATGGGAAAATAATACAATCAGAGGTATACTCAAAGTATTTATGCAAAAAATCTTTTTGGGTTTACTTTAAGGTGTATGAAAGCGAAAACAACCTCTGTGGCAAACTAGAAAATCCTAAGCACTACTTTATCTTAATACATAAATTTCCATTTTAGCTTCTGAACATTCTCTTTGAAGGGAACTAGAATAGAATTGATTCAGGAAGAGAAACTTACTTTCAGTTTGTAACCTTACCCCAAAAAGGCTACTGCTCCACTGGATTTTAGACGACATGACTTTTGGCACATAGGTATTTGTGAATTTTAGGGGAGAAAGGAAGAACCTTTGAGATCTTCGAGTCATTGTCCATGAGAGGTAAACTTAGTGAACATGTACTGTGTCTCATTTTGATAGAATGAATGAAGCTCAGAGGGATTACATCGTTTTCTCATGGTCATGTAGCTAGTTAATGGCAGAGCTGGATTGTGACTTGGGTCCTCTAGCTGCCTAACTGCCCTCTGAGGTCTTGCTTCCTTCATAGCACCAGTCACATCCACCTGCATCCTTGCATTCGTGGGTCATCACCAGTCTTGTGTATTCACCATTTCCCATGTCGTCTGCTGCCACACTGCAATCCCACTCTTGTGCCCTAAGTATACCCACTAAGCTGGCAATGAGGTAGGAGGGTGAGGACAGATGGTGCTCTCAGCACCAATCTCCATCTATCCATTTGTAACCAAGACTTTCTCCTTCCTGCTCTTACACCCTTCCCTCCAGAGGTCACATTGCATGCTTTCTGTCTTTTCCATTTTAAGACTGCTTCTGGTATTCATTTTAACTTGATTTCTTCTGGTAAAATGCTCCAGGTATTTTTTTGAAGCAGAGGACTACAGAATGTTCATAGTTGAAAGGGGCCCTAGGGCCCATATCTTTCAAGTTTGCCCTGTCTGTGAGACCCATATTTGCTGACACCCCATGCCCAAACTATCCCCCACATAATTGTCAGGTTAATCTTAAATCACAGGTTTTTCGAATGTTATTCTAATCCTTAAAAATGTGAATTTACTCTCTACTTATAGAAGTAATTCCTTAGTCTGATGTTTAAGAGTTTTCATGACCTTTTTCTTAAGTTTTCAGTGTCACCTCTAGCTATTCATATTAATGAACACTCTATTTCAGTATGGGGCTTCCCTCGTGGCTCAGATGGTAAAGAATTTGCCTGCAGTGTAGGAGACCTGGGTTTGATCCCTGGGTTGGGAAGATCTCTTGGAGAAGGAAATGGCTGCCTGCTCCAGTATTCTTGCCTGGAGAATTCCAAGGACAGAGGAGCCTGGCAGGCCCCAGGCCATGGGGTCGCAAAGAGTTGGACACAACTGAGCGACTTTCAGTATGAGTGGTTTTATTACTCACTGCCCATTCAGTGCACTATGCTTTGCTTGCTTCTTTTATTAGGGCAAATGGTGCCTGATAATGAGAATGCCATTTCATGACAGGTGAATATTACGTACTAATGTGGGCAATTAAGAAACTTATCTGGTCAGCATTACTAACATTATTACTATTATATTATTACCTTTGCAGGGTCATAAATTTAACTCATACCACAACTTACTTGTGTAGACAAATACAATTTTTTAGTTTTACAGTAATTTTTCTTGCTCCCTACTCAACTGTACCCTAGGTGGCAGGAACCTCTGTCCTTGAGATCCCCTCCTCTCAAAGTAACTACACTAAATGTTCAACTGTGTTTAAGCCTTAGACTAGTTGTAATTTAAACACTTCAAATGGGTAATGTTTAATCTCTCTCAGATCAAATGCTCAGTCTGTTAGATGTTTTAATCTTCTACCATCCTGGCTCCTAAGATGGTATCTGATGGGTATCTTGTGGGGATAGGGTGGTGGTGGGGAAGGGATGGATATGTTTGAGTAGAAAACTAGGGTTCCTTTGAGCAAGGTATTCCTTGTTTCTCTGGTCTCTGTGTCAATGTCCCTTACCCATATCAGTTCAGTTCAGTTCAGTTGCTCAGTCGTGTCCGACTCTTTGCAACCCCATGAATCACAGCACGCCAGGCCTCCCTGTCCATCACCAACTCCCGGAGTTCACTCAAACTCACACCCATTGAGTCAGTGATGCCATCCAGCCATCTCATCCTCTGTCGTCCCCTTCTCCTCCTTCCCTCAATCTCTCCCAGTATCAGAGTCTTTCCCAATGAGTCAACTCTTCACATGAGGTGGCCAAGGTCCTGGAGTTTCAGCTTTAGCATCATTCCTTCCAAAGAAATCCCAGGGCTGATCTCCTTCAGAATGGACTAGTTGGATCTCCTGGCAGTCCAAGGGACTCTCAAGAGTCTTCTCCAACACCACAGTTCAAAAGCATCAATTCTTCGGTGCTCAGCTTTCTTCACAGTCCAACTCTCACATCCATACATGACCACTGGAAAAACCATAGCCTTGACTAGATGGACCTTAGTTGGCAAAGTAATATCTCTGCTTTTGAATATGCTATCTAGGTTGGTCATAACTTTCCTTCCAAGGAGTAAGCATGTTTTAATTTCATGGCTGCAGTCACTATCTGCAGTGATTTTGGAGCCCCCCAAAATAAAGTCTGACACTGTTTCCCCATCTATTTCCCATGAAGTGATGGGACCAGATGCCATGATCTTCATTTTCTGAATGTTGAGCTTTAAGCCAACTTTTTCACTCTCCACTTTATGATTGGTGTTTATTCTGCTCAGATTCTCAGCTAAAGTCAGCAACTGGTGTACATCTTGGTATTCCTAGGAAAATTTAGTTGTATCCACCTTATGAATGTGCCACAGAGCTCTTTAGGCCCTTTCTGGGTATTGTACTTTACAGATGTTAATTCAGGGCTTTCTAATCCCCTAATCTCTGAAAATGCCTCACTCAGATTCACCTCTCTAGGGTTCTGTCCTGCCTATGCTATGCTATGCTAAGTCACTTCAGTCATGTCCGACTCTGTGTGACCCCATAGACAGAATCCCACTAGGCTCCCCCGTCCCTGGGATTCTCCAGGCAAGAACACTGAAGTGGGTTGCCATTTCCTTCTCCAATGCATGAAAGTGGAAAGAGAAAGTGAAGTTGCTCAGTCGTGTCCGACTCTTAGCGACCCCATGGACTGCAGCCTATCAGGCTTCTCCGTACATGGGATTTTCCAGGCAAGAGTACTGGAGTGGGGTGCCATTGCCTTCTCCAGTCCTGCCTATACTACATGGAAAGATAGCTGAGGAAAACCACACTTCATGGTTTCCCTCTGTCTGACCAGAATGTTTCATTTTCTTGACACTTCAGGGCTTCTCTCTTGTGGTGAGACTCTCTGTACAGAATCCCAGTTGGGAGTCTGGGCAAGAGACTTACCTGAGCTTCTCTTGGGGCTAACTTCCTTACCTAGTGTGTCTTGCTTTTCTGGGGTAAAATTGGGACTATGTCTCAGGTGGAGCTAGTGGTAAAGAATCTGCCCGCCAATGCAGGAGACATAAGAGATGCAGGTTGGATCCCTGGGTCAGGAAGATCCCCTAGAGGAGGGCAAGACAACCAGCTCCAGTATTCTTGCCTAAAGAATCCCCATGGACAGAGGAGCCTGGTGGGCTGTAGATCATAGGGTCGCAAATGGTTGGACATGACTGAAGCAACTTAGCATGCACGCATGCGCAATCTGTTGCTATATTTCCCCTACTGCTATCTCTTTTTTGCACCATGTATTTGTATTAGGCAGAAAGTTAGGCAAAAAAGGGTGGCCTAGCAGAAAAAGCTTTAAACTGATCTCCAAACCCCACTCCAGACGCATACCAGTGTGGCCCTGGAGAGTTCACAGATATGCTGCAAAATAACTGCAGAGACTTCTCCAACTCCTGCACACGCACCCTAGCTTCACAGTGGATATAAGCTAACCACAGGGGCTTCAACTCTGGCACATGTGTCCTTAATGCACAGTTATGTCCTCAAGAGGCCTTCGGCAGCTGGGAGCCTATTGCATGCTAAGTTGCTTCAGTTGAGTTTGTTTGTGACCCTATGGATTGTAGCCCACCAGGTGCCTCATCCATGGGATTCTCCAGGCAAGAATGCTTGAGTGGGTTGCCATGCCCTCCTCCAGAGGATCTTCCCTACCCAGGGAGTGATCCCACATTTCCTGTGGCTCCTGCATTGCAGGCAGACTTTTTACCACCCAAGCGACTAGGGAAGTCCAGGAGCCTATTAAGCGTTCATAAATAGTCTATACATACACACATCTGATTATAATGAACTGAATTATGGAAAGACATGCACAATAGAGCCTGTTATGCAACTTGCAACTGTCAGTCAAAACTGTCAGTCCACACCTGCCTAGATAAAAATGTAAAAGCCCTGTCTTAAAAACCCTGTACCTCTTCATTCTGGCACCAGTGCCTCTCTTGGCTTTGGCCCACCTCTCCCTTGAGGTGTTCTTTCTTCAATAAACTTGTTTTTGTCATGAGTAAGACCTCAGATCTTCTTTGTGTCCTTACCAAGAAACAAGGTGCATGAGGAAGGGTCCTCTTCAACTTTCCCTATCCAGCAGCATTTGTGCGCAAAGAGGTTAGCCTTCCTCATGTCTTCTGACTTGTATGCTTTTGTTATCCACCACAGAGCAGCAAGCCCTGTAACCTAGCCACTCTGCATTGTGGCTAGGCTCTGTGAACCTGGTCCCCAGTTTGGTCCTGGTATGGACCAGAGAAACTGTGGTTATCTTTTTTTATATGGTTACCCCTTATTTCAATTTCAACATGTTTAAAAGAGACTTACCAGCTGTTTCCACCTCGAACTTGGTTTATCTTTGTGCTCTATTTCTGTTGAGGACAGTATACTTATACAGTGTTAGGAGTCTTTAGTTCCTTATTGTTCTCTAAACGCTCTACAGAATTAACCTCTAGATTCACCCAGCTCTTTCTTTAAAATTCCATCTTTTGAATTTCCTTTTTTCTGCCCTATCCTGTTTCTGAACCTCAGGCCTTTTCCCCCTGCATATATATCCTAGCTTCTTAATTAATTTTGCTACCTTCAGAATTCCCATCTCTAAACTACCATTATCCAACTGCCACACTTGTCAGAATTATGAAATACAAATTTACACTCTCAAGAATATTTGGTTCTCCATGGCCTCGAGATAAATCCACTTATTCCACAGATATTGATTCAGGTCGCCCTATGTTATAGATGGGAGAAGGCAATGGCACCCCACTCCAGTACTCTTGTTTGGAAAATCTCATGGACGGAGGAGCCTGGTAGGCTGCAGTCCATGGGGTCGCTAAGAGTTGGACACGACTGAGCGACTTCACGTTCACTTTTCACTTTCTTGCCTTTTTCAATAGCTGTCATGTTTGTTACTTTTCTCTGCATCGCCCATCATGCTACTCTAAATAATGCTACCATCATCTCTTGACTGGATTTCAACACTAGCCTCTTTCTGGCATCCCTGTTTTTCTCTTGCTCATCTCCAATGCATTCTCCAAACTGCAGCTACAATAATTTTTTATTTGTTTATGTTTCCTATATTATATCTCTTCAAGAAGTTGTCAAAAATTGGTTATCAATTCTAGGTAGCCAATTTCCAAGTTTAACAACTATAATAATATTTTAATTTTAAATCCTTAAACTAGTGAGTAATTTCAGGAGCTAGCATCTATAATACAAGTGGATTGAATGTGAGAAGGGGAATTTGTGGATGACTTCTGGGTTAAATGTTTGATATAGTATTCTGTACTCAGTTTGATTTCAAATATGCCATTCCTGGCACATTTCCTCTTAGACAGTCCCTCACACTCACACATTACACCTTGCCATTCTGTTACTCACTGCTTCTTAGTGAACACTAGAAACTTTTTCATGTTACATTTGATTTGTGTTACTCATTAAGCCAAGAATGCTTTCTAATTGCCACTGTTGAAATCAAACAAATCTTTCAAGGTTTGAACAGAATATTCTTCAAGATTTTCTTTCAGTTGAAATTAATCACTTCTTCCTTGGTGGCTCACAGTGCCTTAAAAAAAAAACTCCAGATTTTTGGAAATGTATATGATAGATTATGCAATGGTGAGATTGAAAGTCTGTATGTTGCCCTGGATTTGTAAATTTGATCACTGAGGGAAGTGAAAGTGAAAGTATTAGTTGCTCAGTCATGTCTGACTCTTGGTGACACCTGCCAGGCTCCTCTGTCCATGGGATTCTCCAGGGAAGAATATTGGAGTGCATAGCCATTCCTTCCTCCAGGGGATCTTCCCAACCCAAGGATCAAACTGCGTCTTCTGTGGCTTCTGAATTGTAGGTGGATTCTTTACCGCTGAGCCACCAAGGGAAGCCACATTGAGGGAAGACATCCTCTTTTATCTTTGCGTCCTTTCCAAATCCCAGTTGCCTTTACTGAGTGCATACATGTTGTAGTGTTCAATAAACATTTGTTGTTTCTTCCTTCTATTACCTATACAGAAGACCAGACATTTCATAATGATGTGCAAATGTCTGTAAGTGGTATATTTTGAGATCAGTTTTCTGGGTCATGATGATAAATGACATAGAGGTGACTAAATATATGCTTGTTTTTCTTATTTGCTATTTTTTCCTCTTGGCAGACTGCTCATTTGTCTTTAATTTTAGGAAAGATTCTTTACTAATGATTCAGAAGCTCAACTTTCTGGAAAGCAAGTCATGAAAAGGTTAGATATGGAAATTTTGCAGCCATATGATTATCAACTGTAGTTTAATTGGTTTTGATAAATGATTGTGGCCCTTTTAGTTTTGATAATACATGTAAAAATAATTATGCAATGTAACTCATTTAATTGTAATTTTTAGGAATGAAGGCTTTCCATTTCTTATGGCTACTGTTCATCTGCCTTGGCTCTTTAAAACTCGAAACAAAATTCAGAGCAGATCAAACAAAATTCAGAGCAGATCTGAAATTGGAATAGGAACTTGATGAATTGGTTTTAGGAGTGTCCAAAGACTCTACCTTCCTTTATGGTTCCTGAAATAACTGATTAGTTTAAGTTAAGGTGTTTAAAATGTGAGATTTGTATAGTCATTAACACTTGAAAATTAGCTAACTAGAAATAATAACCAATCCTTGAAACTTCTTGAGGAAAAACAATATAAGGAAGATAAAATCTGAAGTAAAGTGAGAGTGTTATCTCAGGAATATCTATCATTCTTAGAATGAGATTGATAGGGGATTGGAGAAGATAGTGTTGAAAAATAGAAGGTGGAAAAGAAAACAAAGAAGAAAAAGGTGAAGAGAAGAGAACTGATATTTAGTGAGTGCTCACAATATGCCTGAACCTGTCTAAGGGAGGACTTTGACAATACATGGAGAAGAGCTAAAGCCAGCTAAACCCAAAGATGTGAAAGGATTTTCAGGTACAGCAGATCCTATCCAATCCACTGCACATTGCAGGTGGAAGAGCAAACTCAGTTGTGACCCAAGAAACCACTCAGTTGACCTGTGAGCAGTAATAAATGGTTGTTGTCTAATCCATTGAGTTTTGGGGTGATTTGTAACACAACTTTATTGTGGCAATATATAACTTGATACACACCAGACATTGTGATATGCCCTGGAAATACAAAGATAAATAATGAATGGCCCTGTCCTCAAGGAGATCAAAGCAGTCAATCCTAAAGGAAATCAACTGAATATTTATTGCAAGGACTATTGCTAAAGCTAAAGCTCCAATACTTTGACTGCCTGATGAAAAAAGCCAACTCATTGGAAAAGACCCGGATGCTGGGTTGAAGATAAAAGGTAAAGATTGAAGGTAAAAGGAGAAGATAAAAGGTTGAAGATTGAAGGTAAAAGGAGAAGAGGGCAGCAGAGAATGAGATGGTTAGATAGCATCACTGACTAAATGGACATGAATCTGAGCAAACTCTAGAGACAGTGAAAGACAGAGGAGCTTGGTGGGCTGCAGTGCCTGGGGTCCCAGAGTCGGACATAACTAAACAACAACAGCCTAAGGGTGTGCATTTTCTGGTGAGGGAGCCAACAGCAATGGGATCACTGCCTAATAATAATAGTAATAATAGTGCTGTGAGAACCAAGAGGGGGGACACACAGCCATCTGAGAGGCGTGGGAAAAATAGGTGACATTTAAGCACATTCTTGAAGAATGGACCAGAATTTCTCTTAAGGGGAAGAGAGAGGGACATCTGATAGAGAGTAAAGTATGTACAAATAACAGGAAGTACATTGAAGAAAAAGGCAAGAAGAGTTGTAGGAGGCAGAGCTAGAGGGGTTGGTTGGAACCAAATGGGATGGGTCTTGGGCACTTTTGGTATTCAACTTACTATTGGAGTATCCAGGGCACACATTTGTTTATAATTGTTCAGAATAAATCCACTATGCATGTCTTCGAGTAAACTGTGGTCAATTTGTCCCTTCTATGGATGTATCCTATGGATGTGAGAGTTGGACTGTGAAGAAAGCTGAGCACCGAAGAATTGATGCTTTTGAACTGTGGTGTTGGAGAAGACTCTTGAGAGTCCCCTGG
>NW_011492847.1:207440-234197 GCF_000754665.1 Bison bison bison | reverse complement strand
AACTGTGGTGTTGGAGAAGACTCTTGAGAGTCCCCTGGACTGCAAGGAGATCCAACCAGTCCATTCTGAAGGAGATCAGCCCTGGGATTTCTTTGGAAGGACTGATGTTGAAGCTGAAACTCCAGTACTTTGGCCACCTCATGCGAAGAGTTGACTCATTGGAAAAGACTCTGATGCTGGGAGGGATTGGGGGCAGGAGAAGGGGACGACAGATGAGATGGCTAGATGGCATCACTGACTCAATGGACATCAGTTTGAGTGAACTCCGGGAGTTGGTGATGGACAGGGAGGCCTGGCGTGCTGTGGTTCATGGGATCAAAGAGTCGGACACGACTGAGTGACTGAACTGAACTGCTGAGTGTATCGTTATTGATAGTACTAACAGCAAATACTGAATATTATACATAGTAACTACAATCAAAATCAATAGTATTAGTGTTATGAATTTACATATAGAAACAAAGAACTGATGGCCATTAGTACTTGTACTTGAATACATGTGACATAAGGAGAAGAGATTAGTGAAAACCAGAAGGCTATCTAGCAATGGCTGACACTGCTACTTTTGAGGACTAACTCTGCCAGTCTGGCTTGAAAAGTCCTCATAAAGGTAAACTGAAGATTCTTTTCAATAGATTACTAGTGTTCTTTTCCTACAATAAAATGCAGTCTTTCAGAATGCTGTGCTCATCTGTTTGTGACCCCATGAACTGCAGCACACCAGGCTCCTCTGTCCTCCACTATCTCCTGGAGTTTGGTCAAATTCATGTCCATTTAATTGGTGGTGCTATGTTAGGCCCTGAGACAGGTGTCACAGAAAGACTATTGCATATTTTTCAGCATAGAACATCTCCCATTAATTCTCCTTAAAAAGTTACAACAAAATTACTACAGGACAGTTTGAATGGAAAGAAGAGCACAGCATAAAGATGCAGGCTGATCGAATCACAAGTGGCCTTGGTCTTTCTCTTTAAACACAGACTCAATTAAATAAATTAATCCAAAAGAAACATTGAAAACTAAAAGTGGCTTTAGAGTGTAAATATCATTTGGTCTACTCTTTTCATTTAACCTTCTTGTGGATAACAAATGCTAGTCTTTCCTAAGTGAAGTGAAGTGACAGTCACTCAGTTGTGTTGACTCTTTGAGATCCCATGGACTGTAGCCTGCCAGGTCCCTCTGTCCATGGGATTCTCCAGGCAAGAATACTAGAGTGGGTTGCTATGCCCTTCTCTAGGGGATCTTTTTAACCCAGAGATTGAACCCAGGTCTCCTGCATTGCAGGCGGATTCTTTACCGTATGAGCCACCAGTCTTTTATAAGCAGGTGTTTATTTTGGAGTTTTGCAAATGTTTTGTTCCCTTCCTTAAAACAAACAAACAAAAAACCAAAAAAAAAAAAAAAAAAAAAAACCAAAAACCTCCACAAGTTCCTAATCTTATGTTTTTCACTTCTGTGTACTTCTTTCATTTGTTTCATACTTTTCTCTTTTTCTTCCTAAAATGTGAAGCTTTTGGTATAAGAATTTTTCTTTTGTTTTTGGTACGTAGGATTCATGCTTTAAAAGATTTATTTGCTTTTTTGTTAGGTGACTGAGTACAGTGGCAATGTTTTAGTCCAGGAGATGTATTTATTAGTTTTATCTATGTTTTTCCAAGAACTCAGGACACAAAGATTTTCAACACCCAGCACTCCTTTAACACAACAAACAGTAGCAACAGAAGCAGGACTGGGGAAATGAAAAAAGAAAGAGAGCATTTTAGCTTTCTTCAAAGCACTTTGTTCTGTATTTTAACATGGTAGCTATTTAATTTTGTGGAGAGTTTAAAAATGCAATATATCTGAAGAATGTATAGACGTTCAAGTTGTTCAATATTACTTATGTCTTTTTAAAAAGAATAGTAGCAGCATGTACTTCAGACTCAAATGTTGACTTCTGTAGTATAAATTTAGAAAACTCATTGCTTTGCTTCCTTTTAAAAAACTTATCTTTTTTCTTTATATTTTAAGGAAGCTTTTGGAACAGCATATCAAAGATAGAACCTAATAAAATCTTACCTTCAGGCAAGCCTCTTGTATATAAAATCAGAGACTATAGTGCCAGGGCTTTCTATTAGTACCATCCATTTTGTTAGCATTTTTCCAATTTATCTTGCGTTACTAACTCTCAGCGTACTATGCCTATTGTAAATATTTAAGCATTACTGTTGACATAAAGATAATACTGACAAATTGAGTTAACATTTCTGCTGAGGATTACCAACCATGTGTAGCCCAGAACAACTTTAACACCCACACCAAACCTTATACTCAGGCCAAATTGTGTTTAGTCTACAATACAAGGCTGTTCCTCAAATGAATTTTTAGCTTTGATTTATACAAAACATGAAACAACCTTTCTTGCATCAATTAATTGTTTGACTTTCCTAATACATTTCCATTTTAACTAGATTATGTCTATATCAAAGGAAAAGGAACGTGTGCAAGATGTCAGTGTCGTGAGCACACATACCCACCCATCCTGGGGTCTTGTAACTTTGTGTGATCTGAATAAAAGGAATCTGGTTTCTCAGCAGTCTCACCTGAAGTCTGCACCTCAGGTTATGTACATGTTTCACATTTGACTAGCTTGAACATTATTTATCTAGCTAATAGTATCTTATTTGAAAGGAAAATAATTTGGAGAATTTTATCTTATGGAAGAATTCAAGACCCATCAATAAAAACTAACCAAGTAAAGTGAGAAGGACTAGGAAAAGATGAAATTCTAGTCATATATACTGATATATTTCTGATAACCTATTGGGATATTTATTCCTCCTGTTGCCCAATTTGTTTATCCTATTGCCAGAGAATAGCCGTTTTGGAGTTTGGTTGATATCATATCAATCTTAATGTCAATATGAGCTCCATATTTATAAGATACTCATCACTGTAAATATATATTTAGAGGGAAAGTTTTGTAAAAAGAAATGTGATGGCATTCTCACATACCAGTTAATTATGGAAGCATTTTAGAATCCTGGCCTCTTCATACTATAATATTTAAAAATTAGCATGAACAATTCTCTTTCCTGTTTTGATTAAATTCAGCTTTCCATAGAAAAGCTTACTAATAGCAAATTGATGGAGATCAAAACATTAATTTGAGTTATTTCCTTTTTAATTCACTGGCTTCTTTGAGAAAACAGTAACAAAAGCCTGGTGACATCAGGAAGACAAAATTATAATTTGGTGAAATTGCATCTTTCTTAATTAGTTTGCAATTTAATTTCCCTCATTGCTTCAGTTCAGAGCCCCAGGACTCTATTTACAATTGTAGCTTACTCTAAGAAGGAAAAAAGCTATGCTCTTTAGCTTATTTTTATGAAATGACTTCCATACCTCCTAGTTTATATTTATTTCTTAGAAATTTATCAAATGGCTGTTTGGGTAAAGGAAACCCTCTCATTATTGTTACCATTTAATTTCTATATATTATAAGATATTTTCCTCAAAATCTTGTAAGATCTGCTGTATGAGGGAACATATTTTCCCTTAGCAAAATGTCATTGTTACAGCATTAAAACATTTAAATGCTTATCACAAGTGATTTATTTCCTCAGAATGTTCCCTATTTGTGACACAGTGGTCAGAATTAAGGAATGATGCTAAAGCTGAAACTCCAGTATTTTGGCCACCTCATGCGAGGGGTTGACTCATTGGAAAAGACTCTGATGCTGGGAGGGATTGGGGGCAGGAGGAGAAGGGGACGACAGAGGATGAGATGGCTGGATGGCATCACTGACTCCATGGACATGAGTTTGAGTGAACTCCGAGAGTTGGTGATGAACAGGGAGGCCTGGCGTGCTGCAATTCATGGGGTCGCAAAGAGTCGGACACGACTGAGCGACTGAACTGAACTGAACTGAACTGAAAAGATAAATATAAGCAAGATACCACATTTTGAAATATCTGATTAATGAAGCTGTTGGGAGCAATTTCGTAATGAGACAATCTTCATGAAAGGAGACTCAAGTTTGAGAGAAACTCTAGAAATGTGATAGAGGTCTGTGAGGTCTAAGATGCCTCAGGTTCTAGTTTCATCAATTCCTTGGAGATAGCTGTAGCCTTCTATTGGGAAGAAAATGGCTTTGTTGAGACTCATCAGGCTTTGTGACATCAAATAGCTCTTGCAAAACAACAGCGTCTTGAAGAAGCAGAAACAGCTGGGTTGAATTTCCTTTGAAACACAATAGGGTTTAAAAATTATGGGGAGAAAAAAAATAATGCCAAATCCTCAATTTTTGTAAAAGGGTTTGAAACATTTCCCAGCGTCAGAGTTCTTGTTGTGTTCACTTATCAGAGTACATTGACAGAGGATCCTGAAGGACTCCACCTGCCTGTGAAAATTCCCTGTCCACCCGACGTGAATCAGTTATTCAGATCCCATGATCTGCCTGACCAGACCATAGACATCACATTCCAAAAGAAATTATACTTGCACCTGTTACTGAACTCCAGTTTTTCAAAATCAAAAGTGAATGACCTTACTAGAGTTTTTGCGGCTTTTGTTTAACACGAAATGTGTGAATGGTTGGCATTTCCTTTTTAGGTTTTGAAGAAGAAGGACCAAAAAAGGATAATCTCCAAGAGGCTTTGTGCTTGGAATAATTGATGACAAAGTGGAGAGGCCTCTTAAATGGTGGTTTCAGTACCATCATAAGTATTATTAAGAAATGCTTTAAATGCAATTAAAACAAGTTCCAGTAGAGACAAATTTGATCAATTAATTCTGATGTTTTAGGTGGCTGATGAATGGAGTCTCAGCAAGGACAATATATCATTGTGTTGATAGCTCAGTTAAGATTAGCTTAGCTATAATATGGGCCTCCCTTGTAGCTCAGTTGGGAAAAAATCTGCCTGAAATGCAGGAGTCCCAGGTTCGATTCCTGGGTCAGGAAGATCCCCTGGAGAAAGAAATGGAAATCCACTCCAGTATTCTTGTCTGGAAAATCTCATGGACAGAGGAGTCTGGCAGGCTACAGTCCGTGGGGTTGCAAGAGTCGGACACGACTTAGTGACTAAACCACCCACCACCAGCTATAATATATGATGCATTGAATCCAGATGAGGATGTGATGATGCCAGCAGCTAAAACTTCCTGAGTTCTTTTTAGGTACTAATTATGGTGCTATGCATTTTTATGTGTGTGTAATGCATCTCATTCTCTTGACCTATGTCAGGAGAATGTCCTATGAGGCATGATTATTATTACCCCCGTTTTACAGATGAAAAGATTGGAGTTTAAGAAGTTTAACTCGCTTAAGGCTACACAGTTTGGTCAGGGCTGGTCCTGGAATTCACAGCAGTGTTTTCAACATTTTGCTATGCAAGAGTGTCTAGTATGGTTCAGGTCAGTTCAGTCGCTCAGTCATGTCTGACTCTTTGCAACCCCATGAACCACAGCACAGCAGGCCTCCCTGTCCATCACCAACTCCTGGAGTTTACCCAAACTCATGTCCATTGAGTTGGTGATGCCATCTAACCATCTCATCCTCTGTTGTCCCCTTCTCCTCCTGCCTTCAATCTTTCCCAACATCAGGGTCTTTTCAAATGAGTTAGCTCTTCGCATCAGGTGGCCAAAATACTGGAATTTCAGCTTTAACATCAGTCCTTCCAATGAACACCCAGGATCACAACTAAAACGATATTTATCCACACATGAAGGCATTAGAGGTGAAGAACAGTGCATGGAAGGAAACATTTATAGGAATGAATGAAATAAAGAAGTGGAAAAAAGAAAATGTCAGTATTTTAAGGTTGGGTGATGGTGGAATGTGGTGATTTGAATGCGATGATGATAGTGAATTGAAGAGAGAGGATGATGGATTTTGCTTTAGATTTTAGACATTAAAAAAAAGACTTTTAGAGGATTTTTACAATGAGTTTGAGGCAGTTGCAAGAAATCACATGGAAATGTCCAGTAGACAAAAGAGAAAATGAAGTTTCAGTTTAGAAGAGATGGTAGGTATAGAGCTGCAGACTATTTTTTTTTTAATTTTATTTTATTTTTTAACTTTACAATATTGTCTTGGTTTTGCCAAATATTGAAGTGAATCCACCACAGGTATACATGTGTTCCCCATCCTGAACCCTCCTCCCTCCTCCCTTCCCATACCATCCCTCTGGGTCGTCCCAGTGCACCAGCCCCAAGCATCCAGTATCATGCATCGAACCTGGACTGGCGACTCGTTTCATACATGATATTATACATGTTTCAATGCCATTCTCCCAAATCTTCCCACCCTCTCCCTCTCCAACAGAGTCCATAAGACTGTTCTATACATCAGTGTCTCTTTTGCTGTCTTGTATACGGGGTTATTGTTACCATCTTTCTAAATTTCATATATATGCATTAATATGCTGTATTGGTGTTTTTCTTTCTGGCTTACTTCACTCTGTATAATAGGCTCCAGTTTCATCCACCTCATTAGAACTGATTCAAATGTATTCTTTTTAATGGCTGAGTAATACTCCATTGTGTATATATACCATAGCTTTCAGACTATTGAGAAGGTAATAATGCCATGAAATATTGATAGATGAGCTCTCAGATGAAAGGAACATGAAAAAGGAAGAGTCAAGGACTAAAAACTGAGCCTTTCAGGATGCTGAGATATATATCTTTGATTTTTGTCTTAGACTATTACTCTGAGGATTCAATTGTTATTGTTCAGTCTCTAAGTTGTGCCCAACTTTTTGTGACCCCGTGGACGGCAGCATGCCATGCTTCCCTATGCTTTACCATCTCCAAAAGTTTGCTCAATCTCATGTCCATTGAGTCAGTGATGCCATAGAACCATCTCATCCTCTGCCACCCCCTTCTCCTCCTGCCCTCAATCTTTCCCAGCATCAGGGTCTTTTCTAATGAGTTGGCTCTTTGCATCAGGTGGCCAAGGTATTGGAACTTCAGCTTCAGCATCAGTCCTTCCAATGAATATTCAGGGTTGATTTCCTTTAGTATTGACTGGTTTGATCTCCTTGAAGTCCAAAGATTCTTCACCAGCACCACAATTGAAAAGATCAATTCTGTGATCTGCCTTTTTTATGGTCCAACTCTCACATCCATACACAACTGCTGGAAAAGCCATAGTTTTGACTATATGGACCTTTGTCAGCAAAATGATGTCTCTGTAATATGCTGCCTAGCTTTATCATAGCTTTCCTTGTAAAGAGCAAGCGTCTTTTAATTTTGTGGCTGCAGTTACCATCAGTAATGATTTTGGAACCCAAGAAAGTAAAATCTGTCATTGTTTCCAATTTTTTCCCTATCAGTTAGCCATAAAGTGACAGGACTGGATGTCATGATCTTAGTTTTTTGAATGTTGAGTTCTAAAACAGCTTTTTCACTCTTCTCTTTCACTTTCATCAATAGGCTCTGTAGCTCCTCTTTGCTTTCTGCCATTAGAATGGTATCATCTGTATATCTGAGGTTGTGGATATTTCTCTCGGTAATCTTGATTCCAGCTTGTGATTCACCCAGCCTGGCATTCCTCATGATGTACTCTGCATAGAAGTTAAATAAGCAGAGTGAAACATACAGCCTTAACATACTCCTTTCCTAATTTTGAACATGTCCATTGTTCCATGTCTGGTTCCAACTGTAGCTTCTTGACCTGCATACAGGTTTCTCAGGAGACAGGTAAGGTGATCTGGTATTTCCATCTCTTTAAGAATTTTTCACAGTTCATTGTGATCCAATATGCAGAAATAAATGGTAGAGGAGAATTTTAAGAATTTCTCCTTTGCATATAAGAGATCTTCTGTTAGAGACTTTGCTGTTTAATCTTTTAAAATAGTTTTGTTTTAAAGAATGATTGATAATATTATAAAAACCTTTTCCATATAAATCAAGTCACCTTGTATTTGTAAAACTATGTTGCTTTCTGTTCCCTTGTTTTAAAAGTTGAAGGAACATTTTCTATTTTTTCTCAGTCATTTTCAAAGAGAGTTTATGGAGAAAGTGAAATGTTATGGACTCATGTTGAGCCATGATTATAGCTTCACTTCCTCATTACGAAGCTTCCAATGTTTTCCTTATTTTCTGATGTAAGAGAGAAAAACCACACCACATTCTTTCTAATAGAATAATGACCACCATGCTATTTCATTGAAATAGATGCATTTCAGAAACTTCTAAAATGGAACAATAGTGGGTGAAATGAATATTTGCTTAATTATTTCTAAGTAAAAAATATGCCAAAAATTTACTCAGAGCAGAAGTATGGGGTAAGAGGGAAAAGTAATTCTGAACTGAGACCAAAGCTATCCTGGGTTAACAGTTATATAACAGCAACAATTTATTAAAGATTTTCTGTCCTTCAATATTACAGCTAGAATTAATAAGCAATCTCCATTTATTTTTCAGTTTTTGCAGTCTACTGTATTTATTTCTTCCCTTTTGTGTTCATTATTTCAGTCTTTTGCTGGGGATATTGTTGTCTTAAACCCGGTCTTCTTTCCTCTTTTTTCAGTATTCTTTAATACAAATTGGTATATTCCAGAGTTCAGTTGCTAAGTTGTGTCTGACTTTTTGTGAGTCCATGGACTGCAGCATGCCAGGCTCCCCTGCCCTTCAGTATTTCCCAGAGTTTGCTCAGATTGATGTCCATTGAGTCAGTGATGCTATCTAATTATCTCATGCTCTGCTTCCCGTGTCTCCTTTTGCCTTCAGTCTTCCCCAGCATCAGGGTCTTTCCAATGAGTCAGCTCTTCGCAGCAGGTGGCCAAAGTATTGGAGTTGCAACTTCAGCATTAGTCCTTCCAATGAATATTCAGAATTGATTTCCTTTAGGATTGACTAGTTTAATCTCCTTGAAGTCCAAGGGACTCACAAGAGTTTTCTCCAGCACCACAATTTAAAAGCATCAGTTCTTCTGTGATCTGCTTTCTTTATGGTCCAACTCTCACATCTGTACATAACTACTGGAAAAACCATAGCTTTGAATATATGGACATTTCTCAACAAAATGATGTCTCTGCCTTTTTTTAAAAAATATAAATTTATTTATTTTAATTGGAGGCTAATTACTTTACAATATTGTATTGGTTTTGCAAAACATCAACATGAATCCACCACAGGTGTACACATGTTCTCCATCCTGAACCCCCCTCCCAACTCCCTCCCCATGCCATCCCTCTGGGTCATCCCAGTGCACCAGCCCTGAGCATCCTCTATCATGCATCAAACCTGGACTGGCGATTCGTTTCACATATGATATTATACATGTTTCAATGCCATTCTCCCAAATCATCCCACCCTTGCCCTCTCCCACAGAGTCCAAAAGGCTGTTGTATCCATCCGTGTCTCTTTTGCTGTCTCGCATACAGGGTTATCATTACCATCTTTCTAAATTCCATATATATGCATTAGTATATTCTATTGGTGTTTTTCCTACTGGCTTACTTCACTCTGTATAATAGGCTCCAGTTTCATCCACCTCATTAGAACTGATTCAAATGTATTCTTTTTAATGGCTGAGTAATACTCCATTGTGTATATGTACCACTGCTTTCTTATCCATTCATCTGCTGATGGACATCTAGGTTGCTTCCATATCCTGGTTATTATAAACAGTGCTGTGATGAACATTGGGGTACACGTGTCTCTTTCAATTCTGGTTTTCTTGGTGTGTATGCCCAGCAGTGGGATTGCTGGGTCATAAGGCAGTTCTATTTCCAGTTTTTTAAGGAATCTCCACACTGTTCTCCATAGTGGCTGTACTAGTTTGCATTCCCACCAACAGTGTAAGAGAGTTACCTTTTCTCCACACCCTCTCCAGCATTTATTGCTTGTAGACTTTTGGATCACAGCCATTCTGACTGGCGTGAGATGGTACCTCATTGTGGTTTTGATTTGCATTTCTCTGATAAGGAGTGATGTTGAGCATCTTTTCATGTGTTTGTTAGCCATCTGTATGTCTTCTTCGAAGAAATGTCTGTTTAGTTCTTTGGCCCACTTTTTGATTGGGTCGTTTATTTTCCTGGAATTGAGCTGCAGGAGTTGCTTGTATATTTTCGAGATTAGTTGTTTGTCAGTTACTTCATTTGCTATTATTTTCTCGCATTCTGAAGGCTGTCTTTTCACCTTGCTTATAGTTTTCTTTGTTGTGCAGAAGCTTTTAATTTTATTTAGGTCCCATTTGTTTATTTTTGCTTTTATTTCCAATATTCTGGGAGGTGGGTCATAGATGATCCTGCTGTGATGTATGTCAGAGAGTGTTTTACCTATGATCTCCTGTAGGAGTTTTATAGTGTCTGGTCTTACATTTAGATCTTTAATCCATTTTGAGTTTATTTTTGTGTATGGTGTTAGAAAGTGTTCTAGTTTCATTCTTTTACAAGTGGATAACCAGTTTTCCCAGAACAACTTGTTAAAGAGATTGTCTTTTCTCCATTGTATATTCTTGCCTCCTTTTTCAAAGATAAGGTGTCCATAGGTGCATGGATTTATCTCTGGGCTTTCTTTTTTGTTCCATTGATCTATATTTCTGTCTTTGTTCCAGTACCATACTGTCTTGATGACTGGCTTTGTAGTAGAGCCTGAAGTCAGGCAGGTTGATTCCTCCAGTTCCATTCTTCTTTCTCAAGATTGCTTTGGCTATTCGAGGTTTTTTGTTTTTCCATACCAATTGTGAAATTATTTGTTCTAGCTCTGTGAAAAATACCATTGGTAGTTTGATAGGGATTGCATTGAATATGTAGATTTCTTTGGGTAGTATACTTATTTTCACTATATTGATTCTTCCAATCCATGAACATGGTATATTCCTCCATCTATTAGTGTCCTCTTTGATTTCTTTCACCAGTGTTTTATAGTTTTCTATATATAGGTCTTTAGTTTCTTTAGGTAGATATATTCCTAAGTATTTTATTCTTTTCATTGCAATGGTGAATGGAATTGTTTCCTTAATTTCTCTTTCTATTTTCTCATTATTAGTGTATAGGAATGCAAGGGATTTCTGTGTGTTGATTTTATATCCTGCAACTTTACTATATTCATTGATTAGTTCTACTAATTTTCTGGTGGCGTCTTTAGGGTTTTCTATGTAGAGGGTCATGTCATCTGCAAACAGTGAGAGTTTTACTTCTTTTCCAATTTGGATTCCTTTTATTTCTTTTTCTGCTCTGATTGCTGTGGCTAAAACTTCCAAAACTATGTTGAATAGTAGTGGTGAAAGTGGGCACCCTTGTCCTGTTCCTGACTTTAGGGGAAATGCTTTCAATTTTTCACCATTGAGGATAATGTTTGCTGTGGGCTTGTCATATATAGCTTTTATTATGTTGAGGTATGTTCCTTCTATTCCTGATTTCTGGAGAGTTTTTATCATAAATGGATATTGAATTTTGTCAAAGGCTTTCTCTGCATCCATTGAGATAATCATATGGCTTTTATTTTTCAATTTGTTAATGTGGTGTATTACATTGATTGATTTGCAGATGTTGAAGAATCCTTGCATCCCTGGGATAAAGCCCACTTGGTCATGATGTACAATCTTTTTAATGTGTTGGATTCTGATTGCTAGAATTTTGTTAAGGATTTTTGCGTCTATGTTCATCAGTGATATTGGCCTGTAGTTTTTATTTTTTTTTTGTGGCATCTTTGTCAGGTTTTGGTATTAGGGTGATGGTAACCTCATAGAATGAGTCTGGAAGTTTACCTTCCTCTGCAATTTTCTGGAAGAGTTTGAGTAGGATAGGTGTTAGCTCTTCTCTAAATTTTTGATAGAATTCAGCTGTGAAGCCATCTGGACCTGGGCTTTTGTTTTTTGGAAGATTTCTGATTACAGTTTCAATTTCCATGCTTGTGATGGGTCTGTTAAGATTCTCTATTTCTTCCTGGTTCAGTTTTGGAAAGTTGTACTTTTCTAAGAATTTGTCCATTTCTTCCACGTTGTCCATTTTATTGGCGTACAATTGCTGATAGTAGTCTCTTATGATCCTTTGTATTTCTGTGTTGTCTGTTGTGATCTCTCCATTTTCATTTCTAATTTTATTGATTTGATTTTTCTCCCTTTGTTTCTTGATGAGTCTGGCTAATGGTTTGTCAGTTTTATTTATCTGTCTCTGCCCTTTAATACACTATCTAGCTTTGTTATAGCTTTCCTTCCAAGAAGCAAGAGTGTTTTAATTTCATGACTTCAGTCACTATCCAGTGTGACTTTGGAGCCCAGGAAAAGAAAATCTGCCACTGCTTCCACTTTTCCCCCTTCTATTAGCCATGTAATGATGGGACCAGATGCCATGATCTTTGTTTTTTTATAATGTTGAGTTTCAAGCCAAGTTTTTTACTGTCTTCTTTCATCCTTTTCAAGAGTTTCTTTAGTTCCTCTTCACTTTTTGCCATTAGAACGGTGTCACTGCCTATCTGAGGTTGTTGATATTTCTCCTGGCAATCTTAATTCTGGCTTGTGATTTATACAGCCCAGCATTTTGCATTGTGTACTCTGCATATAAGTTAAATAAGCAGCCTTGAGAGTATACAGCCTTGAAGTACGATTTCCTTTCCCAATTTTGAACCAGTCCATTGTTCCATGTCTGGTTCTAACTGTTGGTTCTTGACCTACATACAGATTTCTCAGGAGATAGGTAAGGTGGTCTGGTATTCCCATCTGTTTAAGAATTTTCCATAGTTTGTTGTGATCTACATAGTCAGAGGCTTTACCGTAGCTTTACAGAGATCTAATTGCCAACATTCACTGGCTCATAGAGAAAAGAAGAGAATTCCAGAAAAAAAATCTACTTTTTTTTTTTTTTAGGAAACAGAATTCATAAATAAAAATAAGATGGTATTTGAGTGTTTTACTGACCTCACAGTACAGACAAGTCAAATAAACGCCATCTCCCTTTTTTTCAGCCCAGAGATCAGAAGCTTAAAAGAAGTCAATCTTGAAAGTCAACCCATTAACCTCTGCCTCTCCATTATCTTGTGTTCCTTCGCCTTTTCTAAACCTAGCTTGTACCTCTGGAAGTTCTCAGTTCATGTACTGCTGAAGCCTAGCTTGAAGGAATTTGAGCATAACCCGACTTAATAGCATGTGAAATGAGCAAAATTGTATATTAGTTTGAACATTCTTTGGCATTGTCTTCTTTGGGATTGGATTGAAAACTGATCTTTTCCAGTTTTGTGGCCTCTGCTGAGTTTTTCATATTTTCTGACATACTGAGTACAACACTTTTACAGCATCAGTTTTTAGGATTTGAAAAAACTCAGCTGGAGTTTCATCACCTCCACTAGCTTTGTTTATAGTAATGTTTCCTAAGGCCCACTTGACTTCACACTCTAGGATGGCTGGTGTGATACTTTTAAAATTTAGATCTGGTCATTTCAGTCTCCCCAAATAAGTTAGTATGATATTCAACATTTTCTATTACCTGGTTTCAGACAAATTTGTAGTCTTCTTTTTCTATTACTCTCCTTCATGTACCAGAATTCCTACCAAGCTCTCTAAACACCAATAGTTTACTAGCTCTGGACTATAATTATGTAGAGGCAGCTTCTGCATTTCTTTGCTTCACATATGGGTTGGTTTTATGTGAAGAAACATCCATGAGAAAGTTTATTTGAGGTTTTTAGTTTAGAGATGGTATACTAACTCAGGGTGCTGTGAGTTCTCAGAGAGGATCGGAAGAATCTTCTACATCTCTGTCTTTCCAGTTCCTTGCAGTTCTGGGTAAATAGTAGATGCTCAAGAAATACTGGTTAATTTGATTTGATTTGTGTGTTTGCTTTTTTTTTTTTTCCCACTAAACTAGGTCCTTGGAATCAGTGTGACAGCACAATATCAACAGCAAGGGCAGCAAGGGGCAAAGGACAAGCGAATCCTGAAGGCTCAGAAAGATTTTAAGAGGTGATCCTTTCAATAACATTCTGGTCTGTTTTGGACCAGAGGTCAGGTACAGAATCAGTCAGGATCCCAAC
The DNA here is from genome assembly GCF_000754665.1 of Bison bison bison. NCBI lineage: Eukaryota > Metazoa > Chordata > Mammalia > Artiodactyla > Bovidae > Bison > Bison bison. Next base: position 220,234 of record NW_011492847.1, on the reverse strand, counting down.
AGAAAACAGATGTCACAGTCAAATGGTTTAATTGGAAAGAATTGGAGGGCACTGTGAACAGAAGTGTGGACAGGGTTAAGGAAACCAACAAAAGATGATGATATACCCAAAGATCGCCTATAGCAGGAAATCGTTATTCCCTTTCAACTTATCAGAAGGAAAGCTATTCCACAATGGGACTTGCAAGTCCAGCACAGGCCCTTGCAATGAAGTGACGCTTGAACAACTTTAGGAACCCTGCCATCAACACTTACTTGCCTTTAATAATTTCAAAGAAAACATGCAGAGAAGTCAGGTTTTTGAGTGATGATTGTGGTAATTTTTCTTGCAGATATGTTATTATACAACAAAAGACCTGCAGAAATACTAAGAAAAAAATTCATTGGCCTGAAAAATGTTTCTATGATCTTTTAAATTTTCACTAAATCTCCTAACCCTACTTTAACGGCCCCTAAGACTTGTCAGGTCCTCTGAGTTCTTCTCAAGATTATGACTTTTAAGAAGCTGCCGCTATACAGAAGTTTCTCTAAAAGTCTAACACAAGATAATGGAGAGGCAGAGGTTAATGGATTGACTTTCAAGACTGACTTCTTTTAAGCTTCTGATCTCTGGGCTGAAAAAAGGGAGATGGTGTTTATTTGACTTGTCTGTACTGTGAGGTCAGTAAAACACCCAAATACCATCTTATTTTTATTTATGAATTCTGTTTCCTAAAAGCAATAAGACTCTCACTCCCTACTGTGTGTTGGTAGGATTTGGCTGAATAGTTCAAGTGGCTAAATTGAGCTGGTTTGGAGCTTAGTGACTCATAACACTCATACCATCCATCAATTAAAGCAGGGCTGACTGTCTGCTTGTAATTTGGCAAACAACATTTTGTCTTCCAGAAGCACTTAGAAAAATTCTTCTCTCAGAAGTAACAGATGAGGGAAAGTGTTCAATAAAATCAGCAAGACAAGATATTTACCTTCATTAGACTGCAGCCACAAACTTGCTACTGGGGTGGATAGTCCATGTGATGGTCATTATTATATTTAGGGAATGAAAAAGTGAAACAATCTAACTCCATCCACAGCTGTGAAATGAATAACAGCACCTATGCTAGGAGGATAAAATAGATGGTGATTTACATAGACTATTGAGTTTCTATGGAATAAAGCTACTCCATAAATCCAAGCCAGAGTTTAAATTCATTGTAATTCTGTTTTTGTACCCAAGAATAAACTGTTTTATTGTTTAAACAATGTGATAGGACCTCATCTTCTGTGTAGTATAAATCAAGTCACATCAATCACCTGTTTACTTATATCCTTGCTTCCTATTGCAATTCGCATAAAATCTAAAGGTCTTCACAAGGTCAATGAGGCACAGAATTGACTCTCCTACCTCTCCAGCACTGTCTCCTTCACTATCTCCCTCTGCTTGCAATGCATTTTGGGTCATTTGATCAGTGTTTGTGAACATAGAGTTGGCATTTTTGAATTCACATGGATCTCCTAGGGTTATCTTTTAGGGAAGGAATTTCCATTCTTTTTCTTAACTCAAATAGAAAGTTTATAAAAAACTTTTTTTATATTGGATATAGTTGATTAGGGCTTCCCTTGTGTCTCAGACAGTGAAGAATCTGCCTGCCAATGCAGGAGGCTTGGGTTTGGTCCCTGGGTCAGGAAGATCTCCTGGAGAAGGGAACGGCAACCCACTCCAGAATTCTTGCCTGGAGAATTCCATGGACACAGGAGCCTTGCGGGCTACAGTCCATAGGGCTGCAAAGGGTCGGACATGACTGAGTGATTAACACTATAATACTGTAACACCATGGCTGATTAACAGTGGAGTGATAGTTTCAGGTGGACAGCAAAATGACTCACCTATACATATACATGTATCCATTCTCCCTCAAACTTCACTCCCATCCAGGCTGACACATAACATTGAGCAGAGTTCCCTGGGCTATACAATAGGTCCTAATTGGTTATTCATTTAAAATATAGCTGTGTGTACAGATTGGTCCCAAACTCCCTTCCCCCCATCCTTCCCTCCTGGCAACCATAAGTTCATTCTCTGTCTGCAAGTCTGTTTTTGTTCAAACAGGAATTTTTAAAGTTAGATTTCTTGATCTGAAGCAATGTAATACTTTTGGCTTATGGGGAACTAAAAAATGGGAGCAACTTAAAACTGTAACTTTCCATGTGGTTTGTGCTCACTGAGAAAGAATCTCTTGGCTAATTTGAGAGAAAAGAATGTTTAAATAAGGCAGTTAGAAGTGAATCAAAAATAACATTTGAATATGAGAAGCCAGAAATGCCCACTTCCTTTAGTTATGAAACTGTTTCTGGTGACTGTACAGAATTGTAAACATGAATTATCATCAGTTGCATTGTGTAGTCTATGCTAATAGTTTATCAGAGTCTCCATATTTGGACCCATTTTGTGCAGCAGTGTAAGTGTCCTGTAAATGCTGGAGAAATAAAAACTGTCCCCTTTTTTCCTTCTATTCCTTTCCTGCACTTCTTTTGTTTCTACTAAGTGGAATAGTATTAACATAACTTAATCAAATTAGATAGGACTGGAATGAATGCAATGACTATATTCTTTTAGTTGATAATGAGTTTTGTATAGGGCTTTTATTTGAGGGAGTGGAGTTTATTCTTGATTTAAATACTGGTAGCATATAGTCTAGGAGAAGGCAATGGCAACCCACTCCAGTACTCTTGCCTGGAGAATCCCATGGATGGACAAACCTGGTAGTCTGTGGTCCATGGGGTTGCGAAGAGTCTGACACAACTGAGTGACTTGGCTTTCACTTTCACACATTGGAGAAGGAAATGGCAACCCATTCCAGTGTTCTTGCCTGGAGAATCTCAGGGACAGTGGAGCCTGGTGGGCTGCCGTCTATGGGGTTGCACAGAGTCAGACACGACTGAAGCAACTTAGCAGCAGCAGCAGAAGCAGCAGCATATAGTCTTGAAAGGGATTAGTCTGTCCCATGGACAGAGGAGCGTGATGGGCTACAGTCCATGGGGTCGCAAAGAGTTGGACATGACTGAGCGACTTCATATCATATATACTTCCCTGGTGGCTCAGACGGTAAAGCGTCTTGCTTACAATGCGGGAGACCTGGATTCGATCCCTGGGTCGGGAAGATCCTCTGGAGAAGAAAATGGCAACCCACTCCAGTACTCTTGCCTGGAAAGTCCCATGGACAGAGGAGCATGATGGGCTACAGTCCACGGGGTCACAAAGAGTCAGACCTGACTGAGCGACTTCATATCATATATCATAGCATATAGTCTTAGGGATTAGATTCTAGTGAGTCATAGCATATTACAGCAAATCTCCAATTATATTGCTGTGGTAGCATTATCCTGAATGGTGTCATTTCCCAAGGTATTTTATGAATACTTTAGCCTACATAGTGTTCAAAAACAACCCAAGACCTTTCTTTCTCCATGAAGCCTTACTTAATAATTCCTATATTCTTTAATTTTTAGGTGTTTTGAGAATCAGTGGTATGTATCATACCATTTCCTTTTTGATCATATATTTTATTGTATTCCTCTTTGAGCCTGAGGAAGATTATCTCTAGAGTGGCCTACCAAGATATGGGCCTCCTGATGTTCATGGCCTTGTATAATTTCCTCCTTTTGAGGGCAGGTAGAAATTGTGTCTTGCTAGTAACCAATAAAAAAAAACAAAGGTAATGGATATTGGGTTCCCAGGTGGTGCTAGTGGTAAAGAACTTGCCTGCCAACGCAGGAGATATAAAAGACACAGGTTTGATCCCAGGATTGGGAAGATCCCTTGGAGTAGGAAATGGCAACCCACTCCAGTATTCTTGTCTGGAAAATCCCATGGACAGGGGGAACCTAGTGAGCTACAGTCCTTGGGGTTGCAAACAGTCAGACATGACTGCGCATGCACATGCATGCAAGCAATGGGATGTTACTCCCTTGATTATGCTGTCATTGAGGAAACAAGCAGTCATGCTGGGAGGCATGGAGTTGAGGGTAGCCTTTAAGAGCTGAGAGAGGCCTCTAGACACTAAGCAAGAAGCTGGTACCCTCACTCCTAGAACCACTGAAAAATTAATGAATTCTGCTAACAGCCTGAGTGAGCCTGGGAACAGATTCTTTCCCAGTTGAACTTGGAGGTGGGAAGGCAGTTAACTAACACCTTTGATTGCAGTTGTGTGACCCTAGGCCAGAGTACCCAGTTAAACTATGAATGAACTCCTGACCCACAGAAACTGTAAGGTAATAAATGTGTGTTTTTCTAAGTTGCTTAGTTTGTGGTAACTTGTTGCACAGCAATAGGTAACTAATATGGCCATGTCCTATCTCCCAACAAGGCTGGGAAAGATTTAAGGACGAAGTTTCTCACAACATCACGATATGTGTATAGTAGATGACAGGCAAATACTTGTTAAATTTTTATTACAGGAAACTATTGAATGTACGTAGACCTTTTGAGGACAGAGGCTCTGTCATATTTATCTTTGCATTTTTTTCCCTGGCAGAGATAGGACACATTGTTGGCATTGAATATGTACTGTGTCAAAGTTCAGTCAGTGAAACAAAGCTAGGATGAGTTATTGAATAAATCAGCAAATGATCACTCCCTGTAGCCCCCACCCCCTATCTGGGTTAAATCTGACCCATTACCTATTTTTGTAACAGTTTTGAGCTAAGACTGGATGGATAAATAAAATGTGGTGTATATATGTATGTCTGCTTAGTCTCTCAGTGATGTCTCACTCTTTGCGACACCATAAACTGCAGCCCGCCAGGCTCCTCTGTCCATGGGGATTCTCTAGGCAAGAATACTGGAGTGCATTTCCATGCTCTCCTTCAGGGGATCTTCCCAACTCAGGGATCGAACCCAGATCTCCCATATTGCATGTGGGTTCTTTCTGTCTGAACCACCAGGGAAGCCCATGTCTATCTATCTATCATCTATAGAGAGAGAATGAGAGAATCTCCATGAACATGGACTACTGAAAAAACCACAGATTTGACTATATGGACATTTGTTGGCAAAGTGATGTCTCTGCTTTTTAATACGCCGTCTAGGTTGTGATAACTTTTCTTCCAAGGAGCAAGTGTCTTAATTTCATGGCTGCAGTCACTTTCTACAGTGATTTTGAATTTCTTTAATAATATCTTTTCATGTACTGTTAGCCATTTGTATATCTTCTTGGGAGAAATATCAAGTTCTTTGCTCATTTTTGCATTTGCATTGTGTTTTTCTGTTGTTGAATTGTACATATTCCCTCCTCAGATATGTGCCCTGCAAATATTTTCTCCCATTCCTTGCAAGCACTTTTTAGAACTTGATGCAATTATAAAGAAAATTTCCTTATTTTAAAATCCATTTAACCCAGCAAACCCAGGGGCTTCCATCTGTTCTTGAACTGGAAGTAATTAATCTTCAATTTAATGACATGCTAAAGGGAAAATATAAATAACAGACTTCTAATAGACTTCTATAAATGCCTTCAGTTCAGTTCAGTTCAGTCGCTCCATCGTGTCTGACTCTTTGCGACCCCTGGACTGCAGTACGCCAGGCTTCCCTGTCCATCACCAACTCCTGGAGCTTGCTCAAACTTATGTCAATCTAGTCAGTGATGCCATCCAACCATCTCATCCTCTGTCGTCCCCTTCTCCTCCTGTTTTCAATCTTTCCCAGCATCAGGGTCTTTTCCAATGGGTCAGTTCTTCGCATCAGGTGACCAAAGTATATGTGTTGAATATGCTCAAGTAATAGTGTGTGCTCAGGGGGTAGGGAACAGTATCTTTGAATTGCAATTAAAAGTAATGAATAAAATATCCCCCAGCGAAAAAGAAATTTCATTCTTCTAATCAGTAGATAAAGAATAAAAGTTCTACTCAGTTATGATTAATTTACTTGGTTCTAAATAAAAATTGTGGAAATTTGCTTCTCTTTTGTTATATGAGTACCTACACAATATTCTTGATTTCATCCTTTTGGCTTGCAAAGCCTAAAGTATATCCTCTATGGCCCTTTACAGAAAAAATTTGCTAGTGACTGTCCAAATATACTTATTACATGTATTAGACTTATATAATGGGAGAATTGGGAAAGTTAAGGTCTGTGAGAGAAGTTGGATGATTAGAGAAGTTATTATCAGTTCATCTGAGAAATCAAACATGTTCAGATACTGAAATCATATTACAAGGGGATTCAAAAGTGTGCATAGAGTCAGACTCAGTTCAGTTCAGTCGCTCAGTCATGTCCGACTCTTCGCGACCCCATGAATTGCAGCACGCCAGGCCTCACTGTCCATCACCAACTCCCGGAGTTCACCCAGACTCACACCCATGGAGTCAGTGATGCCATCCAGCCATCTCATCCTCTGTCGTCCCCTTCTCCTCCTGCCCCCAATCCCTCCGGGCATCAGAGTCTTTTCCAATGAGTCAACTCTTCACATGAGGTGGCCAAAGTACTGAAGTTTCAGCTTCAGCATCAGTCCCTTCAAAGAACACCCAGGGCTGATCTCCTTCAGAATGGACTGGTTGGATCTCCTTGCAGTCCAAGGGACTCTCAAGAGTCTTCTCCAACACCACAGTTCAAAAGCATCAATTCTTCGGTGCTCAGCCTTCTTCACAGTCCAACTCTCACATCCATACATGACCACTGGAAAAACCATAGCCTTGACTAGACGAGCCTTTGTTGGCAAAGTAATGTCTCTGCTTTTGAATATGCTATCTAGGTTGGTCATAACTTTCCTTCCAAGGAGTAAGTGTCTTTTAATTTCATGGCTGTAGTCACCATCTGCCGTGATTTTGGAGCCCCCAAAAATAAAGTCTGACACTGTTTCCACTGTTTCCCCATCTATTTCCCATGAAGTGATGGGACGGGATGCCGTGATTTCAGTTTTCTGAATGTTGAGCTTTAAGCCAACTTTTTCACTCTCCACTTTCACTTTCATCAAGAGGCTTTTGAGTTCCTCTTCACTTTCTGCCATAAGGGTTGTGTCATCTGCATATCTGAGGTTATTGATATTTCTCCCCGCAATCTTGATTCCAGCTTTTGTTTCTTCCAGTCGAGCGTTTCTCATGATGTACTCTGCATATAAGTTAAATAAGCAGGGTGATAATTTATAGCCTTGACGTACTCCTTTTCCTATTTGGAACCAGTCTGTTGTTCCATGTCCAGTTCTAACTGTTGCTTCCTGACCTGCATACAGATTTCTCAAGAGGCAGGTCAGGTGGTCTGGTATTTCCATCTCTTTCAGAATTTTCCACAGTTGATTGTGATCCACACAGTCAAAGGCTTTGGCATAGTCAATAAAGCAGAAATAGATGTTTTTCTGGAACTCTCTTGCTTTTTCCATGATCCAGCAGATGTTGGCAATTTGATCTCTGGTTCCTCTGCCTTTTCTAAAACCAACTTGAACATCTGGAAGTTCACAGTTCATGTATTGCTGAAGCCTGGCTTGGAGAATTTTGAGCATTACTTTACTAGCATGTGAGATGAGTGCAATTGTGCAGTAGTTTGATCATTCTTTGGCATTGCCTTTCTTTGGGATAGGAATGAAAATTGACCTTTTCCAGTTCTGTGGGTCCTGCTGAGTTTTCCAAATTTGCTGGCATATTGAGTGCAGCACTTTCACAGCATCATCTTTCAGGATTTGGAATAGCTCACCTGGAATTCTATCACCTCCACTAGCTTTGTTCATAGTGATGCTTTCTAAGGTCCACTTGACTTCACATTCCAGGATGTCTGGCTCTAGATGAGTGATCACACCATCGTGATTATCTGGGTCATGAAGATCTTTTTTGTACAGTTCTTCTGTGTATTCTTGCCACCTCTTCTTAATATCTTCTGCTTCTGTTAGGTCCATACCATTTCTGTCCTTTATTGAGCCCATCTTTGCATGAAATGTCCCCTTGGTATCTCTTATTTTCTTGAAGCGATCCCTAGTCTTTCCCATTCTGTTGTTTTCCTCTATTTCTTTACATTGATCGCTGAAGGCTTTCTTATCTCTCCTTGCTATTCTTTGGAACTCTGCATTCAGATGCTTATAGCTTTCCTTTTCTCCTTTGCTTTTTGCTTCTCTTCTTTTCACAGCTATTTGTAAGGGCTCCCCAGACAGCCATTTTGCTTTTTTGCATTTCTTTTCAATGGGGATGGTCTTGATCCCTGTCTCCTGTACAATGTCATGAACCTCATTTCATAATTCATCAGACTAGTGTTATGTATATACCACTCCTGTGATCCTACACCAAGTATCTGGTGGTATCCCTGAGATACAGTGTCAGTAGTTGCGAGGTGAGCGGGATATGGGATAGAAAAGAGCAAAGACAATTTAGAAGTCATGGGTACCTCTGAGTCCATTACATCTAACTACAATGACCTTCAGAAAGAAAAGCTGTTGCCTCATTTCTGCCTCATTTCTATCTTCCAAGTCTCAAGCAAATTCCTTTTTTAGCCAATTCTAACTCAGGACCATATAGTTAAAAGGAGTCTAAGACAAAAATTCCAGTTTAACCAAATTAATATTTAATAAACAGATGGAGAATGATCTGAGTTTTCAGTTAGACTATTTGAGCTATTTGAGTTATTCACATCACTTTATGATTCAGACTTTTTATTATTTATGTAAAGAGGATGAGATGGTTGGATGGCATCATCAGCTCAACAGAGATGAATTTGAGCAAACTCCAGGAGATAGTGAAGAACAGGGAAGCCTGGAGTGCTTGAGGATTGCATGGGGTTGCAAAGAGTCTGACATGATTTAGGAACTGAATAACAACAAACAATAAATATTTTCCTTTTAAAATCAACCTTATTGAGATAAATAAAATAAAATGAGCTAATTTTCAAGTATATTTAGATGACTTTTACTGGTGTATAATGTATCTGTATAGCCACCACTTCATTAAAAATTTACAATGTTTTCATTATTGCAAAATTTTTTCTCATCCATTTTGTAGTCAGTAACTATCCCACGGGATCTATTCAACTACTGATGTGCTTTGTAGGACTACAGATTAGACTTCCTTCTTTTACAGTTTCATTCAAGTAGAATCATAGAGTATGTACATTGCTGTCTCTTTTCTTTTGCAAAGCATTTTGTTTTGGAGATACATCCGAGTTATGTGTATTTGCAGTTGGTTTCCTTTATGGCTGAATTATATTCCATTGTTTCAACAGATCATCTTTTATCTATCCATTCACATATTGTTGGACATTTGGACTGCTTCCAGTTTTGGACTCTGAATATATGATCAAGTCTCTTGGTAGACATATGCTTTAATTTCTCTTGCTAAATATAGAAGTAGAGTGTTTCATTCATATGGTTAGCTTTTAACTCTAGTATCAACTGCCAAAATGTTCTCCAAAGTGAATGTATCATTCTACATTTTATCATCAGGGTATGAGAGTTCCAGGTGCTCTACTTTCTTGCAAACACTTATTGTTATCACTTGAATATTTTTTTTAACCTTCTAATAAACATAAAATGTTGCATGTGTGCTTTACTCATGTCTGACTCTGTGTGACCCTATGGACTATAGCCCGCCAGGTTCCTCTGTCCATGGGATTCTCCAGATAAGAACACTGGAGTGGGTTGTCATGACCTCCTTCAGGGTATCTTCCTCACCCACGGTTGGAACCTGAATGTTTTATGTCTCCTGCACTGGCAGGCTGGTTCTGTACCACTAGCACCACCTGGTTAGCTCAATATAATTTTATATGTGCAATTTTTTGGTGACCAGTGATGATGAGGCATCTTCTTACATGGTTTTTGGCCATTTATATATCTTTTCTAATGAAGAGTTTGTTCAAATCTTCTTCCAAATTAAAATAAATTAGGCTATTTTTCACCAAGGTTTCTTTTTACTTTTGTTAATAAAATTATATTTTATTTAACTCAATATTGTCATTTCAACATGTTATCAGCAGAAAAAAATGGGATTGTTTACATACTTTATAATATCAGAAGTGTGAGACAACACCCCATGCAGGGGCTGACCATGTGAATGGGAGAAATCTTTAATTTTCTTCTTAAAGAGCTGTTTATTTTTTCTGTTTGTCTTGGATGCTACAGAAGTGCAACCTGACTTTAAGCTGGCCCCAGGCCATCTCCTTGCCTGAGTTCCATCACTGGATATTCCTTCTCAAAATTAACTCAGTAGATCAGGAGTAAAGTATAAATTAAACTCCTCAGCCCTTTCCCATATATTATGTTGTTGTTCAGGCACTAAGTCATGTTCAGCTCTTTTGCAACTCCATGGACTGTATCCCACAGGCCTCCTCTATCCATGGGATTTCTCATGTAAGTATACTAGAGTTGGTTGCTATTTCCTTCTCTATATTTGTTGCAGAGTTTTAAGAGTTCTTTTTGTTTTCTGAATACATGATCTTTGTCAGAAACACTGAAAGTATTTTTTCCAAGTTTGTGGCCTTTTAATTTTGTTAATGGCATATTTTGAAGAGTACTAGGTTTTAATTTGATAAAGCCTAGATTATTGTTTTTCTTTATGAATCATAGAGTGTGTGTGTCTATGTACACATGCTTTTTTATTTTTAAAGATCTTTGATTAACTTCATGTTTAAAACTATTTTCTCTTATGAATTATTTTAGAAGTGTTATGGTAATTGGACTTTTATGCTTAAGTCTGTGATCCATTTTTTAAAACCTAATTTTTGTGTGCTGTCAAAATTCTTCTTTTTTTTTTTAACATGGCTATCCAATTGCTTTGACATTAATTGTTGAAGAGAATACCCTATTTAATTATTTTGGCATCTTTTTGAAAATCCATTAGTCACATATCTGTAGGTCTATTTCTGAACTCTTTATTCTATTTAATTATCTATATGCCATTATTGTATTGTTCTAATTACTGTAGCCTTATAGTAAGTCTTGAAATCACATAATGTAAATGCTTATCTTTCTTCTTTTTGAAAAATGCTTTTGTTAATTTAGGTACAGTGCATTTCTATTCTATGTAAATTATAGAGTCAGCTTTCAATTACTATTAAAGAAAGAAACTAAAACAAATACCTTTCCCCTCCAAAAAACCCCTGCCAACTTTCCTGAAACTTTGAATGAGATCATCCTGAATCTACAGATCAGTTTGTCAACTGACATCTAAATAATCTTCAGTATTTAAATTCATGAGTATCATATATCTCTCCATTTATTTAGGTCTTCTTTAAGTTCTCTCAGCAGTGTTTTGTGGCTTTCAGTGTGCAGAACTGGTACATATTTTCTTAAATTTATACCTAAATATTTCAAGCATTTAGGTGCTATTTTGTGTATATACATATATGTACATGTATGTGTACATATCAAGACCAAGCACACAGTCTTATTTATTGAGAATAAATAAAGGATAGAAGAGCACTGGTTCAGTGCTAAGAATTCCTTCATCTCTAGTTCCTTCCCTGTTTTCTCCCTACCACCCGCCCTTTTGGCCACACCTGTGGCTTATGGGATCTCTGTTCTCTGACCAGGAATTGAACCCAGGCGGTGAAAACCTGAAGTCCTAACCATAAGACCACCAGTGTAGTCCCCTCCTTCCATTTTTCCTTCTATTTCTGTGTCCCTTGATATCCTTCCTTCCCCCACAAACACCCCTGTTTCTCTTTACTGTTCTCACTGTCTCTTCCTTTCTTTCATAATATGTTTTCTTCCCCAGCACACTTATTTTAGAAAATCAGGAACTATGATAGAGCAGAGAAAAATGCAAAAAAAATCATAGCGGCCAGTCTTTTTTGGAAGGGCATGTGCCTGTCTGCTGCTGTTGATAGTTGGGATCCCACCCTCCCAGTAGGTGTTGGGGAGATGGGAAGAGGTGGCCCAGCCCCCTGCTAGGGTGAGACTTGACCAGCTTGAGGAAAGGGAAGTTCAGACAGAGTTCTTCTCCTTTGTCCAACATTCCCAAGATCAAAACGGACTGTTATTTGTCTTGATCTGTGCCTGGCATATAGAGCTCTGTCTAAAAAATAATAATAAGGCATGTTCTGGGAGCTGGTCTTGTAGCTCAGTTGGAAAAGGATCTGCTTGCAATGAGGGCAACCGGGTTCGACTCCTGGGTTGGGAAGACCACCCTGGAGAAGTAAATGACACTCCACTCCAGTATTCTTGCCTGGAGAATCCCATGGACAGAGGAGCCTGGCAGGCTACTGTCCATGGGGTCACAAGAGTCGGACATGACTTAGCGGCTAAACTACTACTACTACATGTATGTGTATGTGTGTGTGTGTATATATATATATACACACATATATATTTCAAATTTCATTTCTCCATTTTTCTTTGTTAGTGTATGGAAACACAATTGATTTTTCTAGATTGATCATGTATTTTGCCACCTTAATAACTTTACTTATTAGTACTAAGAACTATTTTGTGAGTTCCTTATAATTTCTGATTTATTTGATCATACTGTATCTGAATAGAGACAGTTATTATTAACTGTGAAAAGCAAATATTCAAACCACTTATCTTTGATATAATTTTTGTATTTTTGTCTGTAAATCTATTGTTTCTTATTTTCTTGTTTATTGTCTTTTTATGGATTGAGTATATTTTCAGTGTTCCATTTTATCTTTTGTTGTCTTATTTAGATATACTTCTTTGTTCTATTAATTTAATGGTTACTCTAGGGTTTACGGAGAAGGCAATGGCAACCCACTCCAGTATTCTTGCCTGGAGAATCCCATGGACAGAGGAGCCTGGTAGGCTGCAATCCATGGGGTCGCTAAGAGTCGGACATGACTGAGCAACTTCCCTTTCACTTTTCACTTTCATTCATTGGAGAAGG
>NW_011492847.1:201962-207340 GCF_000754665.1 Bison bison bison | reverse complement strand
TCATTGGAGAAGGAAATGGCAACCCACTCCAGTGTTCTTGCCTGGAGAATCCCAGGGATGGGGGAGCCTGGTGGGCTGCCGTCTATGGGGTCGCACAGAGTCGGACACGACTGAAGTGACTTAGCAGCAGCAGCAGCTAGGGTTTACAGTGTGCAATTTTACCACAATCTTACAAATAATATTATATGACTTCTTAGGCATATGTTTCACAAATTATTTCTTTTAAACTTATGTTTTACTTAGCCATTGTTTGTTATTTTAATTAAGAGTTAAGCACTGATTCTCTTTTTTAAAATGAATTGCTCAGTCATGCAATATTTTACTTTTCTTTCACTATTTGTCTTTGTGTGTGTGTCCTGTATACACAATCACCTCTTGCTGTGAGTCTGTATTTTCCAGGATGAGTCACCATCATTCCTACCAGGCTTTATCTAATCTTTTTCTAAATTCTGCAAATTTTAACTTCATAATCTTCTTTAGCAAGTTTATTTCAAAGATCATCTGCTCAGACTGTGAGGAAGAGGTAGGCTAAGGAAATCTTCAGTCAACTTGTATTTACTCCTTTATAGATAGAGGGTACCTACCCATTTTAATATTATTTATCTACTCATTTGATTACCAAAAAAGGTGCTACTTGGGCTTCCCTCGTAGCTCAATTGGTGAAGAATCCGCCTGCAATGCAGGAGACCCCAGTTCCATTCCTGGGTCGGGAAGACTCCTTGGAGACAGGATAGGCTTCCCACTCCAGTATTCTTGGGCTTCCCTTGTGGTTCAGCTGGTAAAGAATCCACTTGGTATGCAGGAGACCTGGGTTTGATCCCTGGGTTAGGAAAATCCTCTGGAGAAGAGAAAGGCTACCCACTCCAGTATTCTGGTCTGGAGAATTCCATGGATTGTATAGTCCATGGGATCTCAAAGAGTCAGACACGACTGAATGACTTTCACTCACTAAAGATGCTACTGGTTTTATTATTGGGGAGACCCTTGCAGATTGGGCTGCTTTAAAAAAATTTTATTTATTTATTTTAATTGGAGGCTAGTTACTTTACAATATGGTGGTGGGTTTTTGCTATACATTGGCATGAGTCAGCCACAGGTGTACATGTGTCCCCCCATCCTGAACCCCTCTCCCACTTCCCTCCCTGCCCCATCCCTCTGGCTTTTGCCAGAGCACCGGCTTTGAGTGCCCTGCTTCATGCACTGAACTTGCACTGGTCATCTATTTTACATATGGTAATAAGCATGTTTCAATGCTATTCTCTCAAATCATTCCACCCTTGCCTTCTCCCACTTAGTCCAAAGTCTATACTTTACATCTGTGTCTCTTTTGCTGTCTTGCATATAGGGTTGTTGTGACTGTTTTTCTAAATTCCATATATATGTGTTAATATACTGTATTTTCTTTCTGACTTACTTCACTCTGTATAATAGGCTCCTGGTCCTTAAGGAACATTGAGAAGGTTTCTCAAACTCTTCTGATATTGATCACAACACTCTACAATATTAGATTTACCATATTCACTCTGCTTAAGGTGTTTTTCTTTCTGACTTACTTCACTCTGTATAATAGGCTCCTGGTCCTTAAGGAACCTTGAGAAGGTTTCTCAAACTCTTCTGATATTGATCACAACACTCTACAATATTAGATTTACCATATTCACTCTGCTTAAGGACAACCTTTCAGCTGATAGTCTTAAACAAAATGCCCCCATTCTCTTCCAAGGTAGCAACATAGGGACTTTTTCTGTCTTAACTTTAAATTGTTATTATATGAATAGTGGCAATTTGGAAGAAGATAATGTTGAATTAAATAATACAATATTGTCAGAAAGTTGTTGTCTCCTATAGGCATAACTTTTGCATTTTTGTATTTTACATATTCTTTTCATCATGTGATGAATGATTAACCTGCATATTGTCTTTGCATTACTGTACTTGAATTTTAACACATTAGCTGGATGACTTTGCGATATAAGACTTAAATCCTCTGTGCCTTAATTTCTTCATCACTACAGTGGGAATGATGATAGCACCTACCCCATCAGGTTGTTCTGAGGGGTAAATTAATTGTCATATATAATGTGTTTGAAAGAGTGTCTGACCTACAGTTATCACTCAATATGTGTTCATTGTTATTATCCATCTATTATTTAGAAATATTTAATGAGCAAGAGAAGAGAAAATAAGGAAAAAAGCCTAATCTAATCTACTGAATTAAGGGAATAAAATGAACAATAAAGGAATTTGGTGCCTTATTTACCGGAAAGGACAGGAAAGAAGAACATAAGATTATTTTTGCTTAATGAAGAAAGTCTGTCACACCACTTTTTAAATAGCAAATAATGACAACAACCACCACCACCTAAAAACAAAAATTCCTTTTGGGAAGCTCAAGTTATTAATAGTTGAAAGTCAACTTGGCTTTTCTTTTTGAAACAACTCCTTTACAAATATTTAATGTTCACTTATTTTTCATTAGTTACACAATTTGACATTTTACAAGCAATTAGGTCTATTCAGCTTATACTTATCTCTGCTTCGCATCAGTTCTTTCCTGTTTTCCTTTATTTGTAGTTTATAGGAAACTCACTAAGTAACAACTTTATTGGTTTGCCACCACTTATTTTGTTACATTTGTCTTTATTTTTCATATAATGAGAGTTTGGGGCTACACATTTTAAATTCATTTGTTATTGTAAATTTCCTCTTGTCTGGAGGATGTCTCTGTGCATTTTATAGTGTCAATCTTTTGTGCTGAAGATGATAGAAGCTTTTCTTTCCTCTTTACCAAATTAGAGATAGTCTCAATCTGAGCCAGTCTAGCAAAATCACCAGATAGATAGGGCATTCTACTTAGATTTAATATTTGCATTTATTACATTAAAATTGTTCAGTTGGATGTATGATGAGTAGAATTTGCTTAAAATTATTATTCATACTTATAGTGTACTTAATGGGAGAAGGCAATGGCACCCCACTCCAGTACTCTTGCCTGGAAAATCCCATGGACAGAGGAGCCTGGTAGGCTGCAGTCCATGGGGTTGCTAAGAGTGGGACACGACTGAGCGACTTCACTTTCACTTTTCACTTTCATGCATTGGAGAAGGAAATGGTAACCCACTCCAGTGTTCTTGCCTGGAGAATCCCAGGGACGGCGGGGCCTGGTGGGCTGCCGTCTATGGGGTCGCACAGAGTCGGACATGACTGAAGTGACTTAGCAGCAGAGTGTACTTAATACATCTACCATAAATTTGGATTATAATTGATCATTAATTTATTCTCATTACTCTCGAGTATGCATTTTTATACCTCTATAAATTCCAAAAAGGTTTTGAGGATTCTAGCTGCTTTAATAAACTGAATATAACAGAAACATTTAAAAATGGGTTAAAGGATGTAAAATATTGAATTTGAGAGTTAGAAATGCTGAAAAATTTTACTGTATTGAGGTGTTCAAATCAACTCTGAGCTTTCTAATGAAGGAAGCATAAAGATACAAGAGACAAATATTTTTCTTATGACATATTCTAAGAGAAATTTACTACATGAAGTTGTTTAGAGTCATTGATATGAGCAGAAATTTTGCTGAAGACAGAGAAATACTCATTATATTCATATATTATATTCCTACATCTCTCCCTACCTCTTGCTTGTTTGGTAAAGTTTTAATAAAATGTAACCAATATATGGAAAAAGACATATGTGCAAAACATAAGCATAAAGCTCAATGAATTATTACAAATTGAACACACCATGTAATCAGCCCTGAGGTCATTAAAAAACCAGAATATTACCGAGTCTCCTCCCAAAGGTCCTATTGTGTCCCCTTGTAGTCATGGTTCTCCTTCCCAAAATAATCACTTTTCTGAATTTTAATGGTATATTTTAGTTTTGTTTGTGTGAACTTTCTATAAAAAGAATCAGTCAATATGTCACCTCTGTGTATGACTTCTTCCTCTCAATGTTGCATTTGTGAGATTCATCCATGTTTTTGAGAGTAATTGTAGATTATTGTCATTGCTGTGTGGCTTCCATTATATGCATATGGCAGAATTTACTGGTGCATTCTTACTGCTATTGAACATAGGGGTGAGTAGCTTCCAGTTTTTGGCTATTATGTATAGTACTGTTATGAACATTTCTATAGATGTGTTTTTGTGACCTATGTATTCATTTTTGTGGGGTATGTATCTAAGAGTTGAATTGTTTCACTATAGCATATAATACTTCAGTTTTTTGTTAGCTTTTTCTTATTTATTTTTAATGAAGAATAATTATAATCTTGTATTGGTTTCTGCCATACCTCAACATGGATCAGCAATAGGTATACATATATCCCCTTTAATACATACTACCAAGGAGTTTTTCAATTTCTACTTCTGCCTGCAGTGTTGTTAGAAAAGTTCTGTTTGCTTCACATTCTTGCCAGCACTTGGTATTCAGTCTTTCACTTTAGCCACTTTGGTAGGTATGAAATACAATCTTACGGTAGTTATAGTTTCTACTTCTCTGATGACTAATAAAGTTGAATATATTTTTTATGTTTGTAAGCCATTTGGATGTTATCTTTTGTTAGGTGTACATTTTTCTATTAAATTGTCTGATGTGGTTCTTTATTAGCAGTCAATTGAAGTCTAGGGCCACTGAAGGATCTTGAACTATACAAGTTCTATGTTCTTGACTTCAGAGTAAGATCTACAGTTTAGCTATCAGATATAAATGCAGAGAAGATAATATTTTGTTTTGAAAATTAAAGAGACTGATATAAATCATCACCTGGTAGAGGGATCATGTTATCTGGTACAGACTTAGACTGGAGAAATAACCATTCATGACAACTCTATCCCAAAAGAATAAGTTGAGGCTTAGAAAAGGTAACTTCATAAAGGCCTGCAAATTATGCACCCCAAACAAAGGAATTGTCTGTTGAGTGGAGTTTTCTTTTTTTGCTATTCATGTCAATACTGAAAATTGTCTGCCAAGTGATGATTTTGGCAGAGATTACATGTAGATACTGAAGTTGATTGAGATCAAATCCTTAAGTTTATCAAGGTTAGAAATGGCCTGATGATTTGAAGACAGAATCAGTTTTGATGGCATACAGTTTCTTGCTCTTAGCCTACATATGGCTCTCATCTTTTTTACATTAAATGAATTAAAACTTATGTTAAATGTGTAAAAGACTACTTGGCCTCTAGTAAGCATTCTAGTAAGCTAGTACTTTGGCCACCTGATGCAAAGAGCTGACTCATTTGAGAAGACCCTGATGTTGGGAAAGATTGAGGACAGGAGGAGAAGGGGACGACAGAGGATGAGATGGTTGGATGGCATCACTGACTCAATGGACATGGGTTTGGGTAGACTTTGGCAGTTGGTGA
>NW_011492847.1:199882-201862 GCF_000754665.1 Bison bison bison | reverse complement strand
TTCAGTTCAGTTCAGTCACTCAGTGGTGTCTGACTCTTTGCAACCCCATGAATCACAGCACACCAGGCCTCCCTGTCCATCACCAACTCTCGGAGTTCACTGAAACTCATGTCCATGGAGTCGGTGATGCCATCCAGCCATCTCATCCTCTGTCGTCCCCTTCTCCTCCTGCCCCCAAATCCCTCCCAGCATCAGAGTCTTTTCCAGTGAGTCAACTCTTCGCATGAGGTGGCCAAGGTATTGGAGTTTCAGCCTCAGCATCAGTCCTTCCAATGAACACCCAGGACTGATCTCCTTTAGGGTGGACTGGTTGGATCTCCTTGCAGTCCGAGGGACTCTCAAGAGTCTTCTCCAACACCACAGTTCAAAAACATCAATTCTTCGGCTCTCAGCTTTCTTCACAGTCCAACTCTCACATCCATACATGACCATTGCAAAAGCCATAGCCTTTTTTTTTTCTTTGACTGAACTGAATTTATTTATTTATTTTTCTCTCTCTCTCTTTTTTTTTAAATTTTATTTTATTTTTTAACTTTACATAATTGTATTAGTTTTGCCAAATATCAAAATGAATCCACCACAGGTATACATGTGTTTCCCATCCTGAACCCTCCTCCCTCCTCCCTCCCCATACCCTCCCTCTGGGTCATCCCAGTGCACTAGCCCCAAGCATCCAGCATCGTGCATTGAACCTGGACTGGCATCTCGTTTCATACATGATATTTTACATGTTTCAATGCTATTCTCCCAAATCTTCCCACCCTCTCCCTCTCCCTCAGGGTCCATAAGACTGTTCTATACATCACTGTCTCTTTTGCTATCTTGTACACAGGGTTATTGTTACCATCTTTCTAAATTCCATATATATGCGTTAGTATACTGTATTGGTGTTTTTCCTTCTGGCTTACTTCACTCTGTATAATAGGCTCCAGTTTCATCCACCTCATTAGAACTGATTCAAATGTATTCTTTTTAATGGCTGAGTAATACTCCATTGTGTATATGTACCACTGCTTTCTTATCCATTCATCTGCTGATGGACATCTAGGTTGCTTCCATGTCCTGGCTATTATAAACAGTGCTGCGATGAACATTGGGGTACACGTGTCTCTTTCCCTTCTGGTTTCCTCAGTGTGTATGCCCAGCAGTGGGATTGCTGGATCATAAGGCAGTTCTATTTCCAGTTTTTTAAGGAATCTCCACACTGTTCTCCATAGTGGCTGTACTAGTTTGCATTCCCACCAACAGTGTAAGAGGGTTCCCTTTTCTCCACACCCTCTCCAGCATTTATTATTTGTAGACTTTTGGATTGCAGCCATTCTGAATGGTGTGAGATGGTACCTCATAGTGGTTTTGATTTGCATTTCTCTGATAATGAGTGATGTTGAGCATCTTTTCATGTGTTTGTTAGCCATCTGTATGTCTTCTTTGGAGAAATGTCTATTTAGTTCTTTGGCCAATTTTTTGATTGGGTCATTTATTTTTCTGGAGTTGAGCTGTAGGAGTTGCTTGTATATTTTTGAGATTAGTTGTTTGTCAGTTGCTTCATTTGCTATTATTTTCTCCCATTCTGAAGGCTGTCTCTTCACCTTGCTAATAGTTTCCTTTGATGTGCAGAAGCTTTTAAGGTTAATTAGGTCCCATTTGTTTATTTTTGCTTTTATTTCCAATATTCTGGGAGGTGGTTCATAGAGGATCCTGCTGTGATGTATGTCGGAGAATGTTTTGCCTATGTTCTCCTCTAGGAGTATGTCGGAGAATGTTTTGCCTATGTTCTCCTCTAGGAGTTTTATAGTTTCTGGTCTTACGTTTAGATCTTTAATCCATTTTGAGTTTATTTTTGTGTATGGTGTTAGAAAGTGAAATTAAGGAAACAATTCCATTCACCATTGCAACTGAAAGAATAAAATACTTAGGAATATATCTACCTAAAGAAACTAAAGACCTATATATAGAAAACTATAAAACACTGGTGAAAGA
>NW_011492847.1:189553-199457 GCF_000754665.1 Bison bison bison | reverse complement strand
GACAGGTTTCCACTGTTTCCCCATCTATTTCCCATGAAGTGATGAGACCAGATGCCATGATCTTAGTTTTCTGAGTGTTGAGCTTTAAGCCAACTTTTTCACTCTCCTCTTTCACTTTCATCAAGAGGCTTTTTAGTTCCTCTTCACTTTCTGCCATAAGGGTGGTGTCATCTGCATATCTGAAGTTATTGATATTTCTCCCGGCAATCTTGATTCTAGCTTGGGGTTCTTGTTGTGGTTCATGGGGTCTCAAAGAGTCGGACACTAGTGCACTGAACTGAACTGAACTGAACTGAACTGAAGCACTCAGTAAATTTTGATTGTTGTCATTATTATGATTACATTCTGCTATATTCTTCTGTTGCACCTTTTGCTGTTTGGGAGTAGTTTATATAACTTAACCTTCTAGTGCTGCTTTTGACATCTTATGGGAAAGCATCTCTTATGTGGGAGTTGGTGTGAGTCCCTCTTCTCATTTCCCATCTGCTCCAGATCATGTATTCAAGACTCCCCACTTGATGGGCAGGGCTGGCTTCTGTCTTTTCACTCTGGTGCAACTAGCCCTAATAGGAACCGATACACACTTGCTGAAGGCTTCTGCACTGCATCTCTTACTGTGATGGAGGTACGCTTGAGATGTGTGTGCTTTTCGTGGGTTCAAGACTCACATGAAGTGAGTTTGGAGAAACTTTTGGCAGGGTTGAAAAACTGGGTTTTTCAGGTGCTGCTGCTAAGTCGCTCAGTTGTGTCCGACTCTGTGCAAGCCCATAGATGGCAGCCCACCAGGCTCCGCCATCCCTGGGATTCTCCAGGCAAGAACACTGGAGTGGGCTGCCATTTCTGTCTCCAATGCAGGAAAGTGAAAAGTGAAAGTGAAGTCGCTCAGTCGTGTCCGACTCTTCGTGACCCCATGGACTGCAGCCTACCAGGCTCCTCCATCCATGGGATTTTCCAGGCAAGAGTACTGGAGTGGGTGCCATCGCCTTCTCCGGTTTTTCAGGTGGGTCTGACTTTAATACTGGTTTATCCACTTTCCCTAGCTGTGAAACTATGGAAAAATTACTTAAACCCTTGGAGTTTTGGTTTCATCATCAGTTAAATGTAAGTAAAAAATTGCAAACTCTAAAAGTTGCTGTAAGGATTAGACATAACTACCTAAAGGACCTAGTAAGTGCACATGCCTCAATAATTGGTACTTTTTACTCTCTAATAACTGTCATTTTTTGAATTACTCTAACCTCTGCTTTGATTTCCTTAATTTCCTCTCTATTCTATATTTAAAAAAATTTTTCTCTGTTATTTCAATAAGACATTTTGTGAAATTTATTTAAAATAAAGATTATTTAAATTTTATTTAAGTGAAAAATTATTTCATTAGTTCTCAAATAATTAAACAGTATATTATATGAAATAATATCCCTGCTTCTCTCTTATACAATTATGCACCAGGAAATGGGACAATATTCACTAATATGAGTAGGCTTTCTTATCCTACAGGCCCTCCTCCCTCCCTACCTAAGAGAGTCTTTTCCTGGCCAGTCAAATCCTTGGGTCTTTTGATGCAGAATCAGGATAGCTAGTGATGAGAAATGGGGCCTTCAGTTGCTCAGTTGTGTCTGACTTTTTGCGGCCCCATGGTCTATAGCCCCACCAGGCTTCTCTGCCTGTGGAATTTTCCAGGCAAGAATACTGGAGCAAGTTGCGATTTCCTACTCTGGGGGATTTTCCTGACCTAGGGGTTGAACTCACATCTCTTACGCTTCCTTCAAGGCAAGCAGGCAGGTTCTTTACCACTAGTACCATCACTGGGAAGCCCTGAGAAATAGGCAGACAGCTGTAAATATCTCTGAATGTTGCTTATTATACATATGCTTTAAAAACTTTTTTGATGTGTTTTTAATAGTTTCATGTATATAAATCTTGCTTCCTCAACAAAATTATGAGCATCTCATGATTCCAGGGACCATAATATACTGGGTTTGCAAAAAGTTCATTTGGGTTTTTCCTTAAGAGCTTATGGAAAAACCTGAATGAACTTTTTGGCCAACCCAATATGTGTGTGTGTGTGTGTGTGTGTGTGTGTGTATGTATCTGTATATTTCATTCATTCCCAGAGCTAAGAACTTTTGCAATAAGCATTCAAAAATACTGGCTAATTTAAGCTATTTAGAAGTACATTCATCAGTGATTCTGTTCCATGAAATGAAAAAATGTTGACCTTTACTTAGGAAGATGGTTTATCTCATCTAAGATTCACTGGATACTGTATTCAGAACATTTCAAACATGCTTTGGTTACTGTCAGGGATTGTGGAGCTAGATCTGAGCAAGGGAGAACAACTGCCAACCTTTTGGCTACTTTCACTCTCCTGCCTTATTTCAAAAACCCCATCCCTGGGGAAATGTGCTTTTCAACTAGCAGGATGGAAGAAAACAATTTTGTATTGTTTATTTTTAGGTGTTTTTCCCATAGAAACTTGATTGAGATGGAAACATATTTCATTCACTCATGACAAATCATTGAAAAAAAAACCTTTTTTGGGTATAACTGGAAATATTCTAAGTTGGACTAAATAGTCCTTTTGAATGAATGTTCCCCAAAATTCTCACCCAAAGACTACACAAAAGCCAATTAAACAACTGTGTAGTCGTTTCCTGCCTGAGTCAGCAGCTGTCTTGGGTTCTATGGCAGATTCATGCTGTTGTCCAGCTTTCCACAGCCACGCACTCTTCACACAGTCAGCTGGCAGTGAGGAGAGCAAGGCTACATTCCAAAGAAGGAAAACTACTGAACAGGCTACTTGAGTGTCAGATGTTACTGCAAACCATGTGGTGATGTAATTCAGGGTCAAAATACCTTCCCTCTGCCCTCCCCCTCTCTCAGGGACCTCTCAACTTGCCCCTATATAAAAGTAGACCAAGAGCCATGGTAGTTGCTTTACAACTGTAGGGATTTTTGGAAGGAGTGTTTACATTTTTACACTGTGGTCTTAACAATGGTGTTTTCAGGATGCCCAGAGTCTTAGATACAAGAATTCATGGGTATGGCTTGAGCAGGTCAATATTCTGGAGCCAATCCTCATAAAATGCAAATGTCTAGGACACAGTTTTAGGTTACGATTGAAGTTTGCAAATTATCGAAGACAGTGCTAGAGGGAGAGATTTGCAGTTCTCACTCTGTCACTATTTACAATTGAGCAGGAAATGGCATTCCAAATGGAATCTTTCATCATCTAGTCTTCTACTCATCCACCAAATGATTTTAGGTACTTTTCTCTGTGCCACCAAGAGGCAGGGTGGTTTTGAAAGATTGCACATTCTATGGGCTATAGTCTCAGCACACTGTGACTATGTTAACAATGAGGAAAAATAATTTGGTTTGTGGTAAGGAGGAAAGGGATTTTCAAAGAGATTTTTTTAATGTTAAACATAACTGTTTAATAGTGCTCAAAGACATTTATGGTTTCTGTAATGAACAATTGCTATTAGACGCAATTGCTTCTGTACTGACTGATATTATTTTTCTAGCTTAAGCAGAAAAAGTTAACATTTCATATTATGGTAGAAAAAGGAGAATGAGGCCTGGTGAATCAGAGTCCCTAGGCCTACGGAAGAAACACAATTATTGGTGGAAGAAGCACCAGAAAGCCTATGGGGTGACACAGAGGCACATACCAGGGACAGTCAAGCCATTGAAGGGAATGCACTAGCCACAGTTTAAAATTAATTTTAAAATCAGGTCAATACCAGGATGCTTAACTTACATGAAACGAAGAATATATACATTTGGGTGACAGAAGGTATAGTAAGACGTACATAAGTTTTTTTCCTATTTTTTTCTTATATCATTTCTATATATGTATTACATTTAGCTACTTTAAAATAATAATTTCAAAATAATACTTTAAATGAAATACAAAAATTAACATAGTTTGTGTGCCTTTCCCTGTGTCCCTACCCCCAAATTTTAGCCATCAATGCCTGTGTTTACACTATAGATTTTTAATTATAGAGCATATATTACCTCAGAGTGACTACAAACAGAGCCATCTAGTGGTAATTGGCCTGATTTATAGTCATGTGACTTCAGTCTGGTGAAGCTGGGGCCAAGGATCTCAACTCATCATTCAGTTATAGAAAACTATATGTTAACATGGTATCGAAACACTATTTGGAGATATTTACTATGAAATAAGATGTGGGGGTGATAGAAGCATTGCTAGTGTTTTATACATGAGTTCTCTATAGGCTGTTGGGAAATATTTGCTCTGTGTTGTTTATTTGGAAACATTCATTTTAGTTAAAGGTTATGTACTTAATCACTGTTGTATTTGGATTTTTTTCCTCTTGATGTAATAAGCCGTTAGGCCCAATGAAGTTTATTTTTAATTTAAGTAGACAGAGACTTCAAAGAAAAGAGGGTGGGGTTGCAAGTGAGAAAAGATGGCCAAGTTGATACAAAAAGTAGCAAAACAGCCTAGGAAAATATCAACATGTCTTGCATAATGAATCACAGAAAATGTGTCAATAGGAGTGAGGTCATCTTAAAAAGGACAAATACAGATGAAATAAATAATATAAGAAAATGCAGTATAACTCCCTAAACTCAACCTATCTCTTAAAAGAAAACATTAGCTAAAACCTCTAGTATCTGAAAATTTGTACAAAATACAATAAAGCAAAAATATTTATTTATAGTAGGGTGTTTGCAATCCTAAAATTTAGCCATCTGGAATTATTTTTAAAGGACCATACTATTAAATCTTTTGAAATAGAGAATTTTCCTTTTAATGGGAAATCTGTATTTGATTGTAAAGATGGAACACTGTGTCCTTGGCCTGGCTGTTCTTGAATTGTAGGCTTAACATATAGTAGAGGCTGGGATTCCAGTAAATTTATTTCAGGCATGAAAACCTAGAGGAATAAATGCATACATGTGAATATAAGTGTGTAACAATGTGATATTCACTTCTATTATAATGAATTCCATATAACTGATGCCATTAGACTCCTTGTTTTACTGTTATGATGCTGTGAGAATGGAGTTAAGTCAGTGATGACTGTAATTAGCTATTGGCAAATCAGACTGGATAATGAGATGCAAAATAGCTCAGTGGCAAGTTTACACAGTAAGACAGTCTGCCAAGGGACACCATTTTGATTTTTTCAAGGAAAGAAAATCGTGTATTATACTAAGACAACATGAATCCATAATACATGTGCATCTGTACTCAGTTGTGTCCAACTCTGTGCACCCCGTGGACTGTAGCCTGCCAGGCTCATTTGTCCATGGAATTTTCCAGGCAAGAATACTGGAGTGGGTTGCCATTTCCTACTCCAGAGGATCTTCCTAAGCCAAGGATTGAACCCACATCTCCTGCATTGGCAGGTGGATTCTTTACCACTGTGCCATCTGGGAAGCCCCCTTCTGTAATACATGGAACAAATTTGTTCTGTAATACATGGACCAAATTTAACAGAAGAACCAGCTTCTGTATGTGCCCCACATTTCTTGAGTTGTAGCTGGTCTCTTTCTCCCTCTTCAGAGTCAGCAATGGCAGGTTGGGTCCATCTCACATTGAATGACCTGACTCTCCATCTTCCTTCTTCTTGTCTCCAAGACCTTGTGATATGTTGAGCCCATCTGGATAATCCAGAATAATCACCCCACTTTAAAGTCAGCTAATTAGCAACTAAACAACCAATGGACCACTGAGTACTGGCACAAAAGCAGACATAGATCAATGGAACAGCATGGAGAGCCCCAGAATGAATCCACACGTTTATGGTCAATTAATCTATGACAAAGGAGGCAAGAATATATATGAGGGAGAAAAAGGCAGTCTCTTCAACAAGTGGTGCTAGGAAAACTGGACAGCTTTATGAAAAAGAATGAAATTAGAACATTCTCTAACATCATATACAAAAATGAACTCAAAATGGATTGAAGACCTAAATGTAAAACCAGATATCCCTAAAATTCTTAGAGGAAAACATAAGCGTGTCTACACTTTGACACAATTGAAACAACGGTTTTTTGCTTAGGATCTGTTTTAGGATCTGTCTCCTAAAGCATGGGTCTGCAACCTCCAGGCTGTGGACCGGTACCTCCTGTGAGATTAGCGGTAGCATTAGATTAGATATAATGTGCATGATAAATGTAGTGTGCTTGATTCATCCTGAAACCATCGCCCCCCTACCCCATCTCCAGGCCCATGGAAAAACTATCTTCCATCAAACCAGTCCCTGGTGCCAAAAAGGTTGGGGACTGCTGTCCTAAAGGAAAGGAAATAAGAGCAAATATAAGCAAATGGGACCTACTTAAATTAAGCTTAAAAGTTTTGCACAGCAAAGGAAACCACCCACTGCCCCCACACCCCACATAAAAAACACAACATCCTGAATGGGAGAAAATACATGACTGAGAAGGAGTTAATATCCAAAATATATAAATAGCTCATATAACTCAGCATTAAAAAACAGTTAAAAGTGGGCAGAAGACCTGACTAGACATTTTCCCAAAGAACACATACAGGTGGCTAAAAGGCACATGAAAGGGTAATCAGCGTCACTAATCATCAAGGAAAAACAAATCAAAATGACCTCACTCCTATCAGAATGGCTGTCATCCAAAAATGTACAAATAATAAATGTTGGTGAGGATGTGGATAAAAAGGAACACTTGTACACTCTTGGTGGGAATATACATTGGTGCAGCCACTGTGGAAAACAGTATTTAAGTTTCTAAAGAAACTAAAAATAGAACTACCATATGACCTAGCAATTCTTTGTTGTTCAGTCTCTCAGTTGTGTCTGCTGACTCTTTGTGACCCCATGGACTACAGCATGCCAGGCTTCCCTGTCCTTCACTATCTTGTGGAGTAGTAGCAATTCTACTCCTGGGTATATATCTGAAAAAACAAAAACACTAATTCAAAAAGGTACATGCACTCAAATGTTCATAGCAGCTTTGTTTACAATTGCTAAAGACTTGGAAACAACCTGTCTAGCAACTGTTAAATGAATAAAGAAGATGTGGTATATATACAATGGAATACTACTTAGCCATAAAAGAGAATGAAATTTTGCAATTTGCAGCAATGCGAATGAATTTGGAGGGCATTATGCTAATTGAAATTACAGAAAGACAAATAGTGTATAATATAACTTACACGTGGAACCTAAAGTATACAAGAAGCAAGTGAGTATAACAAAACAGAAGTAGAACCACAGATACAGAGGACAAACTCATGGTTCAAACTTGTGGTTACCAGTGCGGGGTGCAATACAGGGATGGAAGAGTGGGAAGGACAAACTATTGGGTGTAAGATAGACCCAAGGTTGTATTGTACAACGTGAGGAATACAGCCTATATTTTGTAATATTGTAACGGAAATATTGTTATTTTGTAAATGGATAGTAACAATTATATAAAAATAAAAAACAAAAAATAAAATTTTATCATCTATTCAAAGCTTTTCTAGTCCATGAGACACTGTAAATTTCACTTAGGGAGCTGAGATTATGAAATATGTAGTGACAATCTGTGTATAGCTGGGTTTGTTATGAGATCAGAGGCTTGTCAAATAAGAAATACAATAAGATAGGAGAAGAGACGAGTTGTGCTGGGATCCGCTTGTGCTGCTAGAGGCAAATTGATCTGTTTGATTTATTGGACCACTGCTAAAGATGGCCAATATATTTCAGATCTGAATTCCATCCAAATCAAAGTCCTTATTTTTTCTAAATAAGTAGTTATAAAGTGAAAGTGAAAGTCATTCAGTCATGTCTGACTCTTTGCGACTCCATGGACTATACAGTCCATGGAATTCTCCAGGCCAGAATTCTGGAGTTGGTGGCCTTTCCCTTCTCCAGGGGATCTTTCCAACCCAGGGATCAAACCCAGGTCTCCTGCATTGCAGGCAGATTTTTTAGCAGCTGAGCCACAAGGGAAACCTAAGAATACTGGAGTGGGGAGCCTATCCATTCTCTAGCAGATTGTTCCAACCCAGGAATCAAACCGGTGTCTCCCGCATTACAGGCAGATTCTTTACCAAGTGAGCTATGAGGGAAGCTGTATAGTTATAAAAATGCTACCTAAGTAGCATAAAGTCATTTTTATTTTATTTATTTATTTATTTTTTTTTAGGCGGCGGAGGAGGGAACAACCCCAGGGAGCACATCTTGCCGGTCCCGAGGACGTCCCGGAATCAGCAGACTCCCAGAGCCCCGCTCCTCTGACTCTTAGTTCCCGGGCTAGATTCGGATGCGTACCTAAAGTCATTTTTAAAATGGAAGTAAAATTTCTTCTCATTTTGATATCTTATTGATATTGGCACTAACCCTATTTTCTCTCTGCTGCTGCTGCTGCTAAGTCGCTTCAGTTGTGTCCGACTCTGTGCGACCCCATAGACGGCAGCCCGATAGGCTCCTCTGTCCCTGGGATTCTCCAGGCAAGAACACTGGAGTG
This sequence comes from Bison bison bison, assembly GCF_000754665.1. NCBI lineage: Eukaryota > Metazoa > Chordata > Mammalia > Artiodactyla > Bovidae > Bison > Bison bison. The sequence goes on along the minus strand of NW_011492847.1, from coordinate 190,988 downwards.
GGTTGCCATTTCCTTCTCCCTAGATGCTATAAATAAATGGTGGAATGAAAGTATGCAATGGTATGGTTTCAGTACTTCTTAACTTTGTAATTTAGTAGGTAATTTGTGATTTTCAATACTGTATATTGTCACCCTGCTTATTTAACTTATATGCAGAGGACATCATATGAAATGCAGGGCTGGATGAATCACAAACTGGAATCAAGATTTCCGGGAGAAATAGCAACAACCTCAGAGAAGGCAATGGCACCCCACTCCAGTATTTTGCCTGGAAAATCCCATGAATGGAGGGGCCTGGTAGGCTGCAGTCCATGGGGTCGCCAAGAGTTGGACAACTGAGCGACTTCACTTTCACTTTTCACTTTCATGCTTTGGAGAAGGAAATGGCAACCCACTCCAGTGTTCTTGCCTGGAGAATCCCAGGGACAGGGGAGCCTGGTGGGCTGCCATCTATGGGGTCACACAGAGTCGGACACAACTGAAGCGACTTGGCGGCAGCAGCAGGTATGGTGATGATGCCATTCTAATGGCAGAAAGTGAAGAGGAACTAAAGAGCCTCTTGATGAAGGTGAAAGAGGAGAGTGAAAAACCAAACTCAAAACTCCACATTCAGAAATCTAAGATCATGGCATCTAGTCTCATCACTTCATGGCAAATAGATGGGGAAAAAATGGAAACAGTGGCAGATTATATTTTCTTGGGCTCCAAAAATCACTGCAGACGGTGACTGCAACCATGAAATTAAAAGAAGCTTCTTGGAAGAAAAGTTGTGACAAACCTAGGTAGCATATTAAAAAGCAGAGACATCACTTTGCTGACAGAGGTCTGTCTAGCCAAAGCTATGGTTTTTCCAGTAGTCATGTATGGATATGAGAGTTGGACCATAAGGAATGCTGAATGCTGAAGAATAAATGCTTTTGAACTGTGGTGCTAGAGAAGACTCTTGCGAGTCCCTTGGACAGCAAGGAGATCAAACCAGTCAATCATAAAGGAGACGGGTCCTGAATATTCACTGGAAGAACTGATGCTGAAGCTGAAGCTTCAATGCTTTGGCCACCTGATGGGAAAAGCTGACTCACTGGAAAAGACTCTGGTGCTATGAAAGATTGAGGGCAGGAAGAGGAGGAGGTGGCAGAGGATGGGGTGGTTTGATGGTGTCACTGATGCTGTGGACATGAGTTTGAGCAAACTCTAGGAGATGGTGAAGGACAGGGAAGCCTGGCGTGCTGCAGTCCATGGGCTCACAAGGAGTCAGACATGACTTAGTGACTCAACAACAGCAACAGCAGCAACAACAACATGAGATCCTAGACTTGAATGTCTCTTCTGCTTCTGGCCAATTATTTGATTATTTAACAAACTGATAGAGAGCCCAAGGCTTGATCACATCACAGAAAACTGATAAAACTATGATTGTTTTTCAAAATGGCATGAG